>NC_053391.1:216860117-217160117 GCF_905171765.1 Bufo bufo
CAGGCCAGCACCTCCAAGGCATAAAAGGCTAGCTCTGGCCAGGTGGACAATTTGGAGACCCAGAAGTTGAATGGGGCCGAACCATCAGTCAGTACGTGAAGGGGTGTGCACACGTACTGTTCCACCATGTTAGTGAAATGCTGCCTCCTGCTAACACGTTCCATATCAGGTGGTGGTGCAGTTAGCTGTGGCGTGGTGACAACATTTTTCCACATCTCTGCCATGCTAACCCTGCCCTCAGATGAGCTGGCCGTGACACAGCTGCGTTGGCGACCTCTTGCTCCTCCTCTGCCTTCGCCTTGGGCTTCCACTTGTTCCCCTGTGACATTTGGGAATGCTCTCAGTAGCGTGTCTACCAACGTGCGCTTGTACTTGCGCATCTTCCGATCACGCTCCAGTGCAGGAAGTAAGGTGGGCACATTGTCTTTGTACCGGGGATCCAGCAGGGTGGCAACCCAGTAGTCCGCACACGTTAAAATGTGGGCAACTCTGCTGTCGTTGCGCAGGCACTGCAGCATGTAGTCGCTCATGTGTGCC
Source organism: Bufo bufo (assembly GCF_905171765.1). Classification (NCBI taxonomy): domain Eukaryota; kingdom Metazoa; phylum Chordata; class Amphibia; order Anura; family Bufonidae; genus Bufo; species Bufo bufo. Next base: position 216,860,655 of record NC_053391.1, read on the forward strand.
AGGCTGCCCAGAGGTAAGGACAAGCTGTCCTCTGTGGCAGGCGTATCGTCATCGTCCTGCGTTTCCCCCCAGCCACGCACCAGTGATGGGCCCGAGCTGCGTTGGGTGCCACCCTGCTGTGAACATGCTTCATCCTCATCCTCCTCCACCTCATCCTCGTCCTCTAGTAGTGGGCCCTGTCTGGCCACATTTGTACCTGGCCTCTGCTGTTACAAAAAACCTCCCTCTGAGTCAATTCTAAGAGACTGGCCTGAAAGTGCTAAAAATGACCCCTCTTCCTCCTCCTCCTGGGCCACCTCCTCTTCCATCATCGCCCTAAGTGTTTTCTCAAGGAGACATAGAAGTGGTATTGTAACGCTGATAACGGCGTCATCGCCACTGGCCATGTTGGTGGAGTACTCGAAACAGCGCAACAGGGCACACAGGTCTCTCATGGAGGCCCAGTCATTGGTGGTGAAGTGGTGCTGTTCCGCAGTGCGACTGACCCGTGCGTGCTGTAGCTGAAACTCCACTATGGCCTGCTGCTGCTCGCACAATCTGTCCAGCATGTGCAAGGTGGAGTTCCACCTGGTGGGCACGTCGCATATGAGGCGGTGAGCGGGAAGGCCGAAGTTACGCTGTAGCGCAGACAGGCAAGCAGCGGCAGGATGTGAACACCGGAAGCGCGCACAGACGCCCCGCATATTATGCAGCAGCTCTGACATGTCGGGGTAGTTGTGAATGAACTTCTGCACCACCAAATTCAGCACATGCGCCAGGCAAGGGATGTGCGTCAAACCGGCTAGTCCCAGAGCTGCGACGAGATTTTGCCCATTATCGCACACCACCAGGCCGGGCTTGAGGCTCACCGGCAGCAACCACTTGTTGGTCTGTTGTTCAATACCCCACCACAACTCCTGCTCGGTGTGGGGCCTGTCCCCCAAACATGAGTTTCAGAATGGCCTGCTGACGTTTACCCGGGGCTGTGCTGAAGTTGGTGGTGAAGGTGTGTGGCTGACTGGATGAGCAGGTGGAAGAGGAGTAGGAGGAAGCCGAGTAGGAGGAGGAGGCTACAGGAGGCAAAGAATGTTGCCCTGCGATCCTTTGTGGCGGAAGGACGTGCGCCAAACAGCTCTCCGTCTGGGGCCCAGCCGCCACTACATTTACCCAGTGGCAGTTAGGGAGATATAGCGTCCCTGGCCGTGCTTACTGGTCCACGTATCTGTGGTTAGGTGGACCTTGCCACAGATGGCGTTGCGCAGTGCACACTTGATTTTATCGGATACTTGGTTGTGCAGGGAAGGCACGGCTCTCTTGGAGAAGTAGTGGCGGCTGGGAACAACATACTGTGGGACAGCAAGCGACATGAGCTGTTTGAAGCTGTCTGTGTCCACCAGCCTGAATGACAGCATTTCATAGGCCAGTAGTTTAGAAATGCTGGCATTCAGGGCCAGGGATCGAGGGTGGCTAGGTGGGAATTTACGCTTTCTCTCAAATGTTTGTGAGATGGAGAGCTGAACGCTGCCGTGTGACATGGTGGAGATGCTTGGTGACGGAGGTGGTGGTGTTGGTGGTACATCCTCTGTTTGCTGGGCGGCAGGTGCCAACGTTCCTCCAGAGGCGGAGGAAGAGGCCGAGGCAGCAGCAGAAAAGGTAGCAGGGGGAGCCTGAGTGAGTTCCTTGTTTTTAAGGTGTTTACTCCACTGCAGTTCATGCTTTGCATGCAGGTGCCTGGTCATGCAGGTTGTGCTAAGGTTCAGAACGTTAATGCCTCGCTTCAGGCTCTGATGGCACAGCGTGCAAACCACTCGGGTCTTGTCGTCAACACATTGTTTGAAGAACTGCCACGCCAGGGAACTCCTTGAAGCTGCCTTTGGGGTGCTCGGTCCCAGGTGGCGGTGGCCAGTAGCAGGCGAACTCTCTTGGCGGCTGGTGTTCTGCTTTTGCCCACTGCTCCCTCCTTTTGCTACGCTGTTGGCTCGGTGTCGCCACTGCCTCTTCCTCCGAACTCTGAAAGTCAGTGGTACGACCTTCATTCCATGTGGGGTCTAGGACCTCATCGTCCCCTGCATCGTCTTCCACCCAGTCTTCCTCCCTGACCTCCTGTTCAGTCTGCACACTGCAGAAAGACGCAGCAGTTTGCACCTGTGTTTCATCATCATCAGAGACGTGCTGAGGTGGTATTCCCATGTCCTCATCATCAGGAAACATAAGTGGTTGTGCGTAAGTCCATTCTATGTCTTCCACCGCTGGGGAAGGGCTAGGTGGATGCCCTTGGGAAACCCTGCCAGCAGAGTCTTCAAACAGCATAAGAGACTGCTGCATAAGTTGAGGCTCAGACAGTTTCCCTGATATGCATGGGGGTGATGTGACAGACTGATGGGCTTGGTTTTCAGGCGACATCTGTGCGCTTTCTGCAGAAGACTGGGTGGGAGATAATGTGAACGTGCTGGATCCACTGTCGGCCACCCAATTGACTAATGCCTGTACCTGCTCAGGCCTTACCATCCTTAGAACGGCATTTGGCCCCATTAAATATCGCTGTAAATTCTGGCGTCTACTGGGACCTGAGGTAGTTGGTACACTAGGACGTGTGGCTGTGGCAGAACGGCCACGTCCTCTCCCAGCACCAGAGGGTCCACTAACACCACCACGACCATGTCCGCGTCCCTTACTAGATGTTTTCCTCATTGTTACCGTTCACCACAATAAGAAAAAAATTATTTGGCCCAATGTATTGAATTCAAATTCAGGCCTTTTTTTTACAGGCACCTAACACTATCTTGCTATCTATTTAGGTACCGTATTACACTAATACAGGCACAGCAGAAACCACTGATTTAGGGAATTGCTAATTCGGGAATTGTATTTCAACCCAGAACAAAATCTGTGCTTTGACGGACACAGCAGTAACCACAGATTTAGCTGAATATAAATTGTAGGCCTATTATTTAGGCGCTGGATGACAGGTATACGTTTACGGACAGAATTAGACTTGGAGATGCACGGTAGCGTGTGAAGTTATTGAGAATGACCCTATCAGCACCTTCAATGTAATATACCCTTTTATGGATAGATTTAAACTTGGCCTGCTACAGCAGAAACCACAGATTTAGGGAATTGCCTATTTGGGAATTATATTTCAACCCAGAAAAAAATATATCCTTTGCCAGACAGCAGACAGTATTACAATTGGCTAGCCACAGCTGTAACACCAGATTTAGGGTACTGCTATTTTGGCAATTGTATTTCACCCCTCAATAAAATAGCAAGCACAGCCAAGCCCCTGATGTAGGATATAGCAAAAAAACACAACACACTATTGATGGTTAAATGGACTTGGTGGCAGCTTGTGCTGGCGCACCACAAGACACAAAATGGCCGCCGATCACCCCAGAAAAAAGTGACAGAAAAACGCTCTGGGCAGCCTAAAAACAGTGAGCAATTAAATAGCAGAGGTTGAATGATACACAGCTGTACATCGATCACTTCAGTAAGTGTTTTTGAATAGTAAATCACTGCCTATTCTGGCCCTAACAGCAGCAGCTGCATCCTATCCCTACACTGATCAGAGCAGAGTGACGTGCGGCACTACGTGACTCCAGCTTAAATAGAGGCTGGGTCACATGCTGCACTGGCCAATCACAGCCATGCCAATAGTAGGCATGGCTGTGATGGCCTCTTGGGGCAAGTAGTATGACGCTTGTTGATTGGCTGCTTTGCAGCCTTTCAGAAAGCGCCGAACACCGAACCCGGACTTTTACGAAAATGTTCGGGTCCGTGTCACGGACACCCCTAAATTCGGTACGAACTCGAACTATACAGTTCAGGTTCGTTCATCCCTAAACACACATTATATACCATTTAATGTCTAGTTACACTTCCAGGACTCCCATCTAATGGGAGAAATACATGAAAATTACATGTAAGCAGCCACAAGACATAGGCCTATATGTCTGTTACCAGATGGTTGGGGGCCGCACCAGGGATGGACTGGGACAATAAAGTGGCCCTGGACTTCAGCCAGACCGGCCCACTTTATTTTTCCCAAACACACTCAAAAAAAACCATAAGTAAAAACATTCCACTGTAAGTATAAGTATGTTTCCATCTCCTCTGTCATCTACTATCTCATGCGTTATGTCTTCTCCTCTCTCTAATCCTCTGTCTTTTTTCAGAACTTCTCTCTCTTGTCTACACTCATGTTCCTGCTCATCTCCTCTATCGTCTTCACATTCATCGCCTGCCTCATGCTCCCTCTCCTCTCCACTCTCCTCTATTGTGGACCCAGCCTGAGAATAGACATATAGTAAGTCACAACTGTAGGCTAAATATGTTCCATAAAGTCCACAAATCTGTATGTGGTTTAAGAAGGAATAAATAATAATGTCTGACTTACCATAGCAGTCAGGCCCGCACTGCTCTCAGCTTTTGCGGACGTTCCAGCAAATAATGCATCTAATTTTACACATTTAGTGGCATCTGCCTCAAGTGCTTGCCTTTTTTTGTCTCTTAACTTCTCGGCTCCTCCCTTACGTTTAGTCTTGTGTTTTAACATGTTTGTTGTTGCAAGTCACACCTAATGGCAATAGGTAACACTTGTTGTTAACCTTACTTGCTGACGCTGTGGTGGTGGCACTGAATTATCGCTGTACTCGTACACTTTCTCGTTCCTCCTCGTTCCTCCTCGGCAGCGCTGGCTCCGCCTCCTCTTGTTGCTTGAACGGGCTCGGCTCCTCCCATACTCCTCCTCTCCTCCCGCATACGGCCGTGAGCGTGACCCCTGAGATACCTCACGTCGCTGGGAGGTGATCAGGGCCGCTCTAAACATAGGAGGAGCCGGAGGGAAGTGGCAGGCCAGCGCAGCTTGATGGACGCCGGTCATTGGCTGACGGCGCCGCTGACGCCAGCCGCCAGGTAAATGAATCAAAATCACACAGAAAATGACAGTGATTGACAGCCGGCCCATAATTCGATCGGCCCACCGGGATTCTCCCGGTACTCCCGATGGCCAGTCCATCGCTGGGCCGCACAGAATGGTATCAAGGGCCCTAAAACTTTCTGAAAAATTTCAAGATTTGCTTCTAGACTTTAAGCCTTGTAACATCCCCAAAAAATTTAATATCATTCCCAAAATGATCCAAACATGAAGTAGACATATGGGGAATGTAAAGTAATAACTATTTCTGGAGGTATTACTATGTATTATAGAAGTAGAGAAATTAAAACTTGGAAATTTACAATTTTTAACAAATTTTTGGTAATTTTTTTTTTTATAAATCTGATTTTTTTTACTTCATTTTACCAGTGTCATGAAGTACAATATGTGACGAAAAAACAATCTCAGAATGGCCTGGATAAGTCACAGCGTTTTAAAGTTATCAGCAAATCATTTACAAATCATTAGTCAGACCACACATGGAGTACTGTGTACAGTTCTGGGCTCCAGTGAACAAGGCAGACATAGCAGAACTGGAGAGGGTCCAGAGGAAGGCAACTAAAGTAATAACTGGAATGGGGCAACTACAGTACCCTGAAAGATTATCAAAATTAGGGTTATTCACGTTAGAAAAAAGACGACTGAGGGGAGATCTAATTACTATGTATAAATATATCAGGGGTCAGTACAGAGATCTATCCCATCATCTATTTATCCCCAGGACTGTGACTGTGACGAGGGGACATCCTCTGCGTTTGGAGGAAAGAAGGTTTGTACACAAACATAGAAAAGGATTTTTTACGGTAAGAGCAGTGAGACTGTGGAACTCTCTGCCTGAGGAGGTGGTGATGGTGAGTACAATAAAGGAATTCAAGAGGGGCCTGGATGTGTTTCTGGAGCGTAATAATATTACAGGCTATAGCTACTAGAGAGGGGTCGTTGATCCAGGGAGTTATTCTGATTGGAGTCGGGAAGGAATTTTTTATTCCCCTAAAGTGAGGAAAATTGGCTTCTACCTCACAGTTTTTTTTTGCCTTCCTCTGGATCAACTTGCAGGATGACAGGCCGAACTGGATGGACAAATGTCTTTTTTCGGCTTTATGTACTATGTTACTATGTTACACTTAAAGTGACACTGGTCAGATTTGCAAAAAATGGCGAAGTCCTTAAGGTGAAATAGGGCTGAGTCCTTAAGGGGTTAAAATGTTGTGCTTGGGCGGCTATAAAGTACAGAAAAGGATTAGGTAAAGCTAGGCCACCCATTTCCTTACCTCTCTGCAGAGTTTCATACTTGATCCTACTTCTATCTTTTTTCCATAACACAAACCGGAATATTTTTTGAATCTTGTAAAAGTAGTGCATGGGAATCCAGACAGGTGCATTATGGAGTAAATACAAAAGTTGTGGCATCAAAACCATTTTCAGCAGATTACCCCTACCAATTAGAGATAAGGGAAGTTTATGCCATGATGTCGCTTTAAGTTTAAATTTGGCAATTATTGGTACTATATTGTCAGAAATATATCTATGGGGGTTGGTTGAAACTTAAGCTGAAACTACCTTCAGGTTAGTATGGGCAAGAGAAAGAGATTGTGGAAGAGGGGATAATGGGAGAATCACAGATTTATCCCAGTTGATAAGTAGACCAGATTGATTACCAAAATCAGAAATAAGCGATATTGTGTGGTCAATGAAGGAGTTTTCCCACATATAACAACATATCTTCCGCATATAGCGATACTCGTTCTTCTAGCCTCCCTCTACCATTCCCTTTTATCGATGGAGTAGATCGAATCAGACACGATAGCGGTTCAATTGCCAGTGCAAAGAGTAGAGGGGATTGAGGACAACCTTGCCTCGTACCTCTCTCCAGTTCTAGCACCTGGGACACTCCACCATTTATTCTGAGCCTAGATCTCGGCTGATCATACATTAGTTTAACCCATTTAAAGAAACTAGGGCCAAACCCCAACTTTGACAATTCAGCCCACAGGTAGTCCCATTGTTTGCTAAGACTTTGGCCAATATTTTAATATCTGCTGTCAGTAGTGAAATGGGCCGATAAGAGTCAACTAAGGTAGGATCTTTACCCAGTTTTGGGATTACAACAACCACTGCTTCTCTCATTGAGTTCGGTAAAGTACCTGCGCTATAGGAATCCTTATATAGATTCAAGAGATATGGGAGTAATAAATCTTGATGCTTCTTGTAAAATTCCCCAGGAAGGCCATCTCCACCCGGCGCCTTTTCATTTGGGAAAGAGCTCAGTGCCAACTCTAGTTCTTCTAATTGAATATCTCTATCCAGAAGTTCCCTTTGTTCCACAGAGAGGGTGGGCATTACAATTTCACTCAGATAACAATCCCTATCCTTTGGGGTAACTGTCAGCCTAGACCTATAGACTTCCTTAACCACCTCCGGACCGCCGAACGCAGCGACGCGTCCTGGAGGTGGTTGATTGATTCCTTCTGGACGCATATACGCGTCCTCTCGCGAGACGCGAGATTTCGGTCACAGCCGGCCCGCGCATGCGCATCGCGGGCCGGCAAAAGTTAGAGGAGTATTTAATCAGCAACCTTCCAGCCAATGATCGTTGCTGGCAGGTTGCTGATTTTTAAAAAATCGAATCAGAAGCCATCTAACACCTTATATTTATAAATATAAGGTGTTAAATGGCTTGTCTGCTCCTCTGCTGGTCCTTTTCGTCGGTTGGTTCCAGCAGAGGAGCAGACAAAACTGTGAGTACCCACCAAACACTGCACTTAGCCCCAGATCACCCTCCATCACCCCCATCATCCAAATTAACCCCTTGATCGCCCCCTGTCAATCACCTAGTGAAAGGGAAAAAAGTGATCAGTGTAAACTGTCACTTTTTTTTTTCCCACTGGTATTGACTTACAGTTTTAGGATAGTTTAGGTCCCTTGGTTAGGTAGTTAGCGCCCAGCCCACCGCAGTCACTTATTCGCTTTTATAGTATCTGTAATTGATCAAAACTGATCACAGTCAGATCTTTAATTGTATTAGTGTCACCTTAGCTCGCCCTCCACCCAAAGCGCAGTGTTTGCCCGATCAGGCCTGATGGGTCGCCCACACGTGCGTTCACCCACGCCCACCCCACCGCAGTGACAAAAAATTATTATTTTTTGATCACTGCACAATCACTTTACAAGCACTGCGGCGATAAAAAAATCAGTTTTGATATTTTTTATCAACCGCAGCGGCCTCCGGTACTTCGCTAGCCTCCCCTTTGTAAGACAGGCTTGCTTTTTTTCTTGGGTAGTCCCAGGGAATACCCCTAAATTTTGTAGTCCAAAATGTCAAACGGGGTATTCTTCTGAAGAGGCCTACAGGATTCTGACCCAGTCGGATGAGGAATGGGAACCCTCATCTGACGAATCTAGCGGGTCAGAATATGAACCTGTAGAAAGCAGTGGCAGTCTGACCCAAAGTTCGGACGAGGAGGTTGAGGTCCCTGTTAGCACCAGGCGTACCAGGCCCCGTGTCGCTAGACCACAGGTTGTGTAGGATCCGTTTCAAGGGCAGCAGAGTGGGGCTGGCGCTGTCGGATCACGTGGTGAGGCATACACCAGCAGCGCAGCATATCCTGGACCTAGTACCAGCACTGCCGTACAACATGGTGAAGTGGCGAGCACCAGAAGGGCAGTTGAAGCTGGTACGGTGGCACGTGCAGTAGTTACCCCGTCGCAGCCACCGCAAAGACAGGCCCGTAGAGCCCCTAGAGTCCCTGAGGTGCTGGCAAACCCTGATTGGCAGTCACCAACTTCAGCCGCACCTGTAGTTCCCCCTTTCACCGCCTAGTCTGGAGTTCGGGTGGAGACAGCTCAGATCGGTTCGGCCCTGGGATATTTTGAGCTGTTCTTGACTGTGGAACTCTTGGACTTAGTCGTGGCAGAAACAAATCGGTATGCCACTCAATTTATATCCGCCAACCCGGGAAGCTTTTATACCCAGCCTTTCCGGTGGAAACCAGTCCAAGTTTCCGAAATTAAAATTTTTCTGGGCCTTCTCCTCAACATGGGCCTGACAAAAAAGCATGAATTGCGGTCATATTGGTCCACGAACCCGATTCATCACATGCTTATGTTCTCTGCTGCTCTGTCCAGGACACGTTTTGAGACCATCCTGCGTTTCCTGCACTTTAGCGACAACAGCACCTCTCGTCCCAGAGGCCACCCAGCTTTTGATTGGCTCCACAAAATTCGACCCATCATAGACCACTTCAACCAGAAATTTGCAGATTTGTATACCCCCGAGCAAAACATCTGCATAGACGAGTCCCTAATACATTTTACCGGGCGACCTTGGCTTCAAACAATGCATCCCAAGCAAGCGCGCCCGGTATGGGGTCAAATTGTATAAGCTCTGTGAAAGGGCCACAGGCAATACCCACAAATTTCAGATCTATGAGGGAAAAGATCAGACCCTGGAGCCGGTCGGTTGCCCTGACTACCTGGGGAGCAGTGGGAAGACAGTCTGGGACTTGGTGTCACCCTTATTTGCCACCCTTATGTGGACAATTTTTACACAAGTGTGCCCCTCTTCAGGCATTTGTTCCTAGAACAGATTGACTGCTGTGGCACCGTGCGACCTAGTCGCGTGGGCTTCCCCCAACGGCTCGTTACCACCCGTCTTGCAAGGGGGGAGAGGGCTGCCTTGTGTAACGAAGAACTGCTTGCGGTGAAATGGAGAGACAAGCGTGACGTGTACATGCTCTCCTCCATTCATGCAGACACGACAATCCAAATTGAAAGGGCAACCCGTGTCATTGAAAAGTCCCTCTGTGTCCACGACTATAATGCGCTCATGGGAGGGGTGGACTTCAATGACCAGATGTTGGCTCCCTATTTAGTTTCCCGACGCACCAGACGCTGGTATAAGAAGGTGTCTGTATATTTAATTCATTTGGCTGCCTATAATAGTTTTGTTCTCTACAGTAAGGCTGGGAGAACACGATCCTTCCTCAAATTTCAGGAAGAGATCATCGAGAACCTCCTGTATCCAGGAGGTTCCGTGGCCCCAACCACCAGTATAGTGAGCCGTCTACACGAGCGACATTTCCCCAGTGTCGTTCCTGGTACCTCAACCCAACCGTCACCCCGAAAAAAATGTCGTGTCTGTAGCAGGAGTGGAATAAGGCGTGACACCCGCTATTTCTGTGCGCGGCAGCGTGCGCATTCAGGACAGCGAGCGGCCCGGCCGGGAGAAAAGAAGGAGTCTTCTGAGGAAGCGCGACTATCGGGATTCTGGAGAAGAGAGGTGGCCGTAACCAGAGGAGACCGAGTCACAACAATAAGGTAAGTGGGGATGAATTTTCTCCTAAACGGTGGGAATTAGTTAATCAAATATATTTACAAAAATGATCACTGTCAAATCATTAACTGATTTAACAGTGATCATTATGATGGGATAACCCCTTTAAAGAAAGTTTATATGTTCCGTTCAAATGTTATTATAAAGTTAATAAATTTATTGCGTTGCGGTCTGGTTTTTTCTATTTTGTTTTTTTTACCTTCCAGGTGGAGCAACCGATCGACTAGCTGCAGCACTGATGTGCATTCTGACAGAAGCATTGCGCTGCTGTCAGATTACACAAAAGTCGGTGTATGCGGCGCTGCAAGACGAGATTTCTCCTCTGCAGTAAAAGATACGTTTGCCGAGGCATATGAGCTGAGGAGGCGGCGGTGTTCATATACTTTGGCAAACACTTTGTATATATATAAAAAAAATAAAAAATCCCGCCAATGATTTATTCATTCACATCGACTGAATAGAGAAATCTGGTTTGCCAGGTCATACGGGCTAAGTGGGTATGGATGTTGGGCGGAGCTCCTATGTCCTGGCAGACGCCTTTCCCCTCCTTTTTTTTTTTGGCAGAGATTTTTTCATCCACATTGATCGATGCGAATGAAGAAATCTGTGCCGTTCATTTTTTCTTTCAGCCCAGAGGCTGAACGGAAAAAAAAAATCTCATTACCTGTATGCTCAATATAAGGAGAATAGCAGAAACTCCTAATGCTGGCCATAGATGTAATGATTGCGGAGACCCTCAAATGCCAGAGCAGTACAAACACCCCACAAATGACCCCATTTTGGAAAGAAGACACCCCAAGGTATTCACTGAGGGGCATATTGAGTCCATGAAAGATTGAAATTTTTGTCCCAAGTTAGCGGAAAGGGAGACTTTGTGAGAAAAAACAAAAAAAAAAATCAATTTCCGCTAACTTGTGCCAAAAAAAAAAAATTCTATGAACTCGCCATGCCCCTCATTGAATACCTTGGGGTGTCTTCTTTCCAAAATGGGGTCACACATGTGGTATCTCCGTACTCAGGAGAAGTTGGGCAATGTGTTTTGGGGTGTCATTTTACATATACCCATGCTGGGTGAGATAAATATCTTGGTCAAATGCCAACTTTGTATAAAAAAATGGGAAAAGTTGTCTTTTGCCAAGATATTTATCTCACCCAGCATGAGTATATGTAAAATGATACCCCAAAACACATTGCCCAACTTCTCCTGAGTACGGAGATACCAGATGTGTGACACTTTTTTGCAGCCTAGGTGGGCAAAGGTGCCCACATTCCAAAGAGCACCTTTCGGATTTCACCGGCCATTTTTTACACATTTTGATTTCAAACTACTTACCACACATTTGGGCCCCTAGAATGCCAGGGCAGTATAACTACCCCACAAGTGACCCCATTTTGGAAAGAAGTCACCCCAAGGTATTCCGTGAGGGGCATGGCGAGTTCCTAGAATTCTTTATTTTTTGTCACAAGTTAGTGGAAAATGATGATGATTTTATTTATTTTTTCTTACAAAGTCTCATAATCCACTAACTTGTGACAAAAAATAAAAACTTCTATGAACTCACTATGCCCATCAGCGAATACCTTGGGGTGTCTTCTTTCCAAAATGGGGTCACTTGTGGGGTAGTTATACTGCCCTGGCATTCTAGGGGCCCAGATGTGTGGTAAGTAGTTTGAAATCAAACTGTGTAAAAAATGGCCGGTGAAATCTAAAAGGTGCTCTTTGGAATGTGGGCCCCTTTGCCCACCTAGGCTGCAAAAAAGTGTCACACATCTGGTATCTCCGTACTCAGGAGAAGTTGGGCAATGTGTTTTGGGGTGTCATTTTACATATACCCATGCTGGGTGAGAGAAATATCTTGGCAAAAGACAACTTTTCCCATTTTTTTATACAAAGTTGGCATTTGACCAAGATATTTATCTCACCCAGCATGGGTATATGTAAAATGACACCCCAAAACACATTCCCAACTTCTGAGTACAGAGATACCAGATGTGTGACACTTTTTTGCAGCCTAGGTGGGCAAAGGGGCCCACATTCCAAAGAGCACCTTTCGGATTTCACCGGCCATTTTTTACAGATTTTGATTTCAAACTACTTACCACACATTTGGGCCCCTAGAATGCCAGGGCACCTGAAGGGGTTAATTGTACTATCATATCCCCCTGTAAGAGATCAGGGCTGCCAGGCAGCAGGGGGCAGACCCCCCCCCCCCCCCCCCCCCAGTTTGAATATCATTGGTGGCCAGTGCGGCCCCCCCCCCCCCCTTCCTCCCTCTATTGTAATAATTTGTTGGTGGCACAGTGTGCGCCCCCCCCTTCCTCCCTCTATTGTAATAATTTGTTGGTGGCACAGTGTGCGCCGCCCCCCCTCCTCCCTCTATTGTAATAAATCGTTGGTGGCACAGTGTGCGCCCCCCATCGGCCCCCCCTCCCTCTATAGCATTAGCAACATTGGTGGCCAGTGTGCGGCCTCCCATCTAACCCCCCCCCGATCATTGGTGGCAGCGGGTTACTAGCAATAGTACAATAGTAAAAGATTCATACTTACCTGGGAGCTGCGATGTCTGTGTCCGGCCGGGAGCTCCTCCTACTGGTAAGTGACAGATCATTTAGCAATGCGCCGCACAGACCTGTCACTCACTAGTAGGTGGAGCTCCCGGCCGGACACGAACATCGCAGCTGCCACCAGCAGGTAAGTATGAATCTCCTACTATTGTACTATTGCTAAGTAACCATGGCAACCAGGACTGTAGTAGCGTCCTGGTTGCCATGGTTACCGATCGGAGCCCCAGCGATTAAACTGGGACTCCGATCGGAACTCCGCTGCCACCAATGATGGGGGAAGGGGGGGGGGGAGATGGGAGGCCGCACACTGGCCACCAATGTTGTTAATGCTATAGAGGGAGGGGGGCCGATGGTGGGTGCACACTGTGCCACCAACGAATTATTACAATAGAGGGAGGGAGGGGGGGGGGCGCACACTGTGCCACCAACGAATAATTACAATAGAGGGAGGGGGGGGGCCGCACTGGCCACCAACCTATTATTACAATAGAGGGGGGGGGGGGGGCCGCACTGGCCACCAATGATATTCAAACTGGGGAGGGGGAGGGTCTGCCCCCTGCTGCCTGGCAGCCCTGATCTCTTACAGGGGGATATGATAGTACAATTAACCCCTTCAGGTGCCGCACCTGAAGGGGTTAATTGTGCTGATCACGGCCCCCTGTAAGAGATCGGGTGCTGCCAGGCAGCAGGGGGCAGTCTTGTACACAGTTTGTAGTGTATTCTAACTAGAAGCGTCCCCATCACCATGGGGACTCCTCTGTGTTAGAATATACTGTCGGTTCTGAGTTTTCACGAAGTAAAAACTCAGCTATGAAAAAGCTTTTATGCAGACGGATCTTCGGATCCGTCTGTATAAAAAGTAACCTATGGCCACGGATCACGGACACGGATGCCAATCTTGTGTGCATCCGTGTTCTTTCATGGACCCATTGACTTGAATGGGTCCTTGAACCGTTGGCCGTGAAAAAAATAGGACAGGTCCTATTTTTTTCACGGCCAGGAAACACGGATCTCGGATGCGGCTGCAAAACGGTGCATTTTCCGTTTTTTCCACGGACCCATGGAAAGTCAATGGGTCCGTGAAAAAAAACGGAAAATGGCACAACGGCCACAGGTGCACACAACGGTCGTGTGCAGGAGGCCTTAATAAGTGGGATTTCTTGCCTTATAAATGGGGTTGGGACCATCAGTTCCGTTGAGGAGAAGTCAGGTGGATACACAGCTGATAGTCCTACTGAATAGACTGTTAGCTGTTTTTTTCTTGCCATAATACAAATTCTAAATAAAGAAAAACAAGTGGCCATCATTATTTTAAGAAATGAAGGTCAGTCAGTCAGCCGAAAAATTGGGAAAACTTTGAAAGTAAGGGCTATTTGACCATGAAGGAGAGTGATGGGGTGCTGTGCCAGATGACCTGGCCTCCACAGTCACCGGATCTGAACCCAATCGAGATGGTTTGGGGTGAGCTGGACCGCAGAGTGAAGACAAAAGGGCCAACAAGTGCTAAGCATCTCTGGGAACTCCTTCAAGACTGTTGGAAGACCATTTCAGGTGACTACCTCTTGAAGCTCATCAAGAGAATGCTAAGAGTGTGCAAAGCAGTAATCAAAGCAAAAGGTGGCTACTTTGAAGAACCTAGAATATGACATATTTTCAGTTGTTTCACACTTGTTTGTTAGGTATATAATTCCACATGTGTTAATTCATAGTTTTGATGCCTTCATAGTCATAAAAATAAAGAAAACTCTTTGAATAAGAAGGTGTGTCCAAACTTTTGGTCTGTACTGTAGCTCCTGCCTTATCAACCAGATGTTCTTTCAGCAGATCTTGGGCTTCAACCCAATTATTAGTATTCTCTGGTGTTGGATTGGCAATGTATTTAACTTCAGTTTCCAGCACCCTATTAGACATTTAAATTGAAAGGGCCTTGTTTTTAGATTTGTGTATACTAATTTCTTTAATATACACCCCTCTTACATATGCCTTTAAGGCTTCCCATACCATTGATAAATTGGCTGAGCCAACATTAATGTCAACGAATTATTTTAAGCATTCAGATATTTTGTCTCCCGTGTCTACCAGCTGAATCCAGAATGGGTTCAAACGCCACATAGGCCTCGGGCCTTGTTTTACATTTCCCAACTCCAATACCACTAAGGTTGGTGAATGGTCCGAGATACTTCTAGGAAGATAGGAAGCCTCTCTAACCTTATCCAATAATGCAGGGGATCCCAATATTAAATCAATTCTGGACAAAGAATTATGGGAGGAGAAGTAGCATGAGTATTGTTGCACTTCTGGGTGTTTTATTCTCCAAATATCACAGAGGTCAATCAGTAATCTGCTCAGTGAGATAGGAGATGATTCCAAAGTCCCCCCTCCTGGATGAAATTTGTCAAGGGCTTTATCAAGATACATGTTAAAATCCCCTACTATTAGAATAGGAACACCCAGATATTTAGCAGTGACGTTTAACACTTTTTTCAATATTTCGCTTGAGTATGGAGGGGGAATATATATAGTGACCAATATCATTCGGAACTGAAATACATTGCAATCAAGACATATGAATCGTCCCTCAGCGTCAATGCACACTTCATTAGAAGTGAATGGAAGACTCCTATGTACAAGGACACAGACACCCCTTGATTGGGTGGAATATGTTGAATGAAATTCATGTGCCATCCATGCTCTGTGTACAAGATGTGTTTTATCTGAAGTAAGATGGGTTTCAGATAGACAGAGAATAGCTGGCTGATGGACTTGCAAGGCATGAAGTACAGCATTACACTTAGCAGTCTGGCCCTTCCCCTGTATATTCCAAGCTATAACCTTAAGGGTCCCCATCTTCAAGCCTATTCTAAAATTGCAGTCGGCTATCGCTTCGATCTCTTATACCGATAATACAAGGACTTATATACCATTCGTCTTCTGTCTCAAGTACTCCAACAAACTCACCCATTTCCCAACATAAAACCGTAGAACAAACAGACATTTCTCCTATTAAGAGGAGAACTGGGGTATTAAGAATACCTGAACTCTAATATAGCAAGCAATCAAAGCTGTCAATAGATCAATTATTACAATAAGAATACTTGGCTTTGAACTCTGGCAAGGCATTTGTTTTTACCAATCTCCTACTCCCTGCTATTACAGAGATATAAACATTATAACTAACAGTTGTATGTGACTCTTTTTTACAGTAGGTAATTTCTGAACTGTTATATTTTTCATCCCATTATTTTGAAAAGCAGCCTTGCTGCAAGGATATGCGAACTAATAAGCAGCATGGCAATTCTACTATTATAACCACATTAATTCCTGCAAGAAAACGGAGGTAGATATTAAACATTTTTGAAGGCACACGGTGAACTTAAGTATTCCCACGCAAATCTCCTTCATGCTCATCTAGCCATTTACATGCATCTCCCGTTTTATCAAACATATGAGTCTTATCTTTTGCAACCACCCGCAATTTTGCCGGATATAACATTAAGGCCCCTTGCAGACAAGCGTGTCCAGATGCGTCCCGGTGCATTGCGGCAAACCCGCGCGAGTAGGAACGCAATTGCAGTCAGTTTTGACTGCGATTGCGTTCCAATGTTCAGTTTTTATTGCGCGGGTGCAATGTGTTATAAAATGCGTGATGGTGATGGATCATGTGACGGACCATGTGATGAACGTAGTGACATCATCAAAGGTCCTATTCTTCACAAAAGATGACAGAAGAGATGCCGGCTGCGCGAACAAGTGTATTAAGGTGAGTTAAATTATTTATTTATTTTAACCCATCCAGCGCTATTTTACTATGCATTCTGTATTCAGAATGCTATTATTTTCCGATATAACCATGTTATAAGGGAAAATAATAATGATCGGGTCCCGATCGTCACCTAGCAACCGTGCGTGAAAATCGCACTGCATCCGCACTTGCTTGCGGATGCTTGTGATTTTCACGCAACCCCATTCATTTCTATGGGGCCTGCGTTACGTGAAAAACGCACAAAGAGGAGCATGCTGTGATTTTCACGCAACGCACAAGTGATGCGTGAAAATCACCGCTCATGTGCACAGCCCCATAGAAATGAATTGGTCCGGATTCAGTGCAGGTGCAATGCGTTCACCTCACGCATTGCACCCACGCGGAAATCTCGCCCGTGTGAAAGGGGCCTAAGTAAGGAAGCTGTAAAATCCACAGCCTTTTCTTAATGTCCAGAAAACGAGCACGTCTCTTCTGAACTTCAGCAGAATAGTCCGGGAATAAGAGGATCCGGCTACCATTTATGGTGAGATCTGTACAGTCCCTGGCCCCTCTCAGGATGGCATCTCGATCCCTGAAGTGCATAACTTTAAGCAGTAGTGGTCTCGGTGGCGCCCCTGGTGGTGGAGGGTGAAACGGTACACGATGTGCACGCTCAACAGCGAAAAACGGAGACCGCTTATCTTTGCCAAACTTTTCTATTATCCACTTTTCTACAAATGTAACAGCGTCCGATCCCTCTGCTCTTTCAGGCACTCCGATCATATGGACATTGCTTCGTCTCAGCCTGTTTTCCATGTCATCCGTCTTGGATATGAGCAGTGTGACATTATGAATCACACGTTTAAGATCACGCTGTATTGGCGGTACTTGATCTTCCAAGTCACTCACACGTGTCTCCATTATTCCAATTCTCTCCCTCACTTGCTTCATATCTTGTCTGATAAACCCAATATCTTCTTTCAAAATGGCGCCATTTTGGGAGCACATGTCGGCACCGCTGCAGTCCTTTCCTTCTCTCTCCTTAGCCTTTTGTCGCTTCATTTTTCAGCGATTAAGTGGCTAGGTGCAAGGGGAATAGTGCGATCTTGAGTGCTGGCGAGTCTCACACACTTTAAAGCAGTTTGCAGAATTTTGTGCCAGGAGCTCCTCACCACACAGCCGCTCGCTCACATGTCCGGTCAGGCCACTCCCCCAACGTGAACTGTTTTGAATGCTGACCATGGTCTTATTCATGATAATTAAAGATGGGGTCAGCATTTAAAATGCGTAACCATGTATGTTGGTTCGGTAATCTTTACAAGTGGCTTTTTTGCGCTGCCATGCCCACCCCCATTTTTGTCTGCATTTAACAATCCCTTTTTTCTGAATGGCTTTAAAACATACAAAAGCAGCCCAAAAAATCCTACACCTCTTTTTCACAGTCTAAGTTGCTCTAGTAGGTCCACATTCTCTATCATTAGCAAATTATTTATGAATAGTTGGTGCAGTCACTGCTAGAAGTATTAAGAGGACTACCCTGGAGATTTCTCTTTTGCGGTGGGGCTACATGGCTATCTTGGCCGCGACACCCAACACTGCTGCATTTTTTGCAATTCTAGGGTCATGGTCACAAAAACTAACAAGTCATGTTGTGACCCCTTCAGTTCCATGGCTGCATTGCTACACAGCAATCTTTGGTTTTGCGGCAGGTGCCACAGTCAACCATGAATATTGATAATACTATATCTTTGTTCCCTGCTAGGTATTTCTGCTATATTTTGCCAGAATCTTCTTGTTTTGGGCATTCCCAGAGGAAGTGATATAACCATACTTAGTGGCAACCACGTTGATATTTGTCTATGTACTTCCCCTTTAAAGGGACCCTGTCACCTCTACTATGCTACCCTCACTGAGCGTTTCTAAATGTTCATTGTGTTGCCCTAAACATATAAATTACACTTTTAATTTCATTTGCAGACAAATTCAATAAGTATTATGCATTTTTGTACTTCCCGCCTTTTATGCAAATTAACATAAAAGAGTCATATCTTACTTGTGTGACCAGAGAAGTCATATTTTCAAGCTCTGACTCATCTCAGGTTAATTTGCATATGTTTGAAATAGTTTTTTTAGCACAATAAAAGCACACAGAGCTATGGGGACTGGGTATTGCGGATGTGCTAGCGGTCCTCAGCTCTATTCCCAAAATCCAGATGACAGGTTCCCTTTAAGGCAGAAAAACAATGCATAGCAAACTCTTTTCAGAAAAATCGTACATGGATTTATACAGTTTCCTTAAAACCTGTATGACTCTAATTTTAATCTCTTCTGGTAATACCATTCCTATTTCAAGTCTCCATAATGAAAAACAGACCACATAAGCGACTGGCGTTTTTGTTCATTAGGTGCCGTTTTTTTTGTCTTTCTGCCTCTAGGAGGCGTTGACACTATGCAGAAGTTGTTAGCCCCTCCCACTGCAGCTATACCCCCTCCAGCCTGGAGAAAGAGCTTCAGTTTGTGCACAAGTAGTAGGAGAAGCAAGTTAACCAATGAAATAAACGTGGAACACAAACAATGCCAAAGGACCCAACGGGGTTCTAATCATTAACTGCCACAACTGTGGCCAAACAACAACACTGGGTGGGTGCTGTGTCACCCAATGAAGAGCGAGTAAGGCTACTTTCACACTAGCGTCGGGGCTCTGCTTGTGAGCTCCGTTTGAAGGGTCTCACAAGCGGCCCCGAACGTTATCTGTCCAGCTACCAATGCATTCTGAGTGGATGCGGATCCGCTCAGAATGCATCAGTCTGGCAGCGTTCAGCCTCCGCTCTGCAGGCGGACACCCGAACGCCTGGCCGTGCGGAGGCAAACGGATCCGTCCAGACTTACAATGTAAGTCAATGGGGACGGATCCGTTTGAAGTTGACACAATATGGCTCAATTTTCAAACTGATCCGTCCCCCATTGACTTTCAATGTAAAGTCTGGACGGATCCGTCTGAACAACTTTCAGACTTAGAATTTTTTCTAAACTATAATGCAGACGGATCCGTTCTGAACGGATCCAAACGTCTGCATTATAGGAGAGTATCCGTCTGTGCAGACACCAGACGGATCCTCTCATAACGCTAGTGTGAAAGTAGCCTAAGAGATTTTACTGGTAAGTTTTACAAAAATCTTTTCTCGCCCATATTCAAGAAACTGCCGCCTGCAAGACCATGCAGCCCAAGGCAGCGTCCGCCGATGCATAAGTATGCACCTGGTAGAATTTTGTGAATGTGTGTAAGGAGGACCAAGTAGCCGCCTTGCACAACTGCACGGCCGAAGTGTGATTCCTCCGAGCCCAAGAAGCGCCCACCGCTCTGGTGCAGTGAGCCTTGACACCTAAGGGCGGAACCCTGCCCTGGGCGCGGTATACTTCAGTAATTGCAGACCAAATCCAGCGTGCAATTGCCACCTTGGAGGCCACCAGTCCCTTGCAAGAACCCTCCGGGATGACAAAAAGGGAGTCCGTACGCCGGAAGGAACTGGAGGCTGCCAAATAAATCTTCAGAGCCCTGACCGTCCAAATGGTGTAACTCCCTTTCCCTAGGGTGTGAAGGAGAGGGACACAGTGAGGGAAGGACAATTTCTTTATTAATATGGAAGTCAGACACCACCTTCGTGTGAAAGGAAGGAACAGGCCAGAGAACTGCTTTATCCTTGTGAGGAACCAGGAAGGGTTCTCTGCAAGAGAGCGCCGCCAACTCGGACACCCGTCTGATGGATGTGATAGCCGCAAGAAAAACTACCTTCCAGGACAGGAATCAGAGTGAAATCTCCCGCAAGGGTTCAAAGGGAGAAGTCTGGAGCGATGAGAGGACTAAATTGAGATCCCAAGGCGGTAATGGAGGACGGTAAGGAGGAACCGTATGTGCCACTCCCTGAAGGAAGGTTTTTATGGGCCCCAGGGGGGCCAGAGGACGCTGGAAAAAGATAGAAAGCGCCGACACCTGACCCTTCAAAGAACTAAGGGCTAAACCAAGGTCCAACCCTGATTGTAGAAAGGATAGGAACGTGGGGAGAGAAAAACAAAGTGGGGGAATGTTTCGGCTCTCACAGAAGCCCAGGAAGGACCTCCAGGTCCTGTAATAGATCCTGGACGATGCAGGCTTCCTGGCCTGAACCATAGTGCGGATGACGTCCGCTGAAAACCTTCTTCGCATCAGAATGGCGGTTTCAATAGCCACAAAGAGACCTTAAATGCTGATGGAAGACCGGAACCTGCGAAAGAAGGTAGTCTCTGAGTGGCAGTGACCAAGGGACGCCTCCTAGAAGGAGAACGAAGTCGGCGTACCACGCGCGACGGGGAAAATCCGGAGCGACTAGGATTGTCTGAATGCCCTCCACCCTGATCTTCCGTATAACCCTGGGTAGTAGGGGGAAGGGGGGAAACACGTAAAGGATGGAGAAGCCCTGCCAAGGGGAGATCAGGGCGTCCACGCTGCATGCTTCCGGATCTCTTGCTCGGGAGAGAAAGGTGGGAAGTTTTCGATTGAGGCCATCAAGTCCACGTCCGGACGACCCCACCACACAGATCACCTCCGGGTGCAGGGACCACTCGCCCGGATCTATCGGCATCCTGCTGAGGAAGTCCGCAGTCCAGTTCTCCACACCCGGGATGTAGATTGCTGAAATTGCCGGTACGTGGACCTCCGCCCACTGCAAGATCTTGGCAGATTCCTCCATCACCGCGGAGCTGCGCTTTCCCCCCTGGTGGTTGTCCGATTGAGCTCTGACCGGGCGACCCATTAGGAGGTCCAGTGCCAGAGGGATTGAAGAATCACCCTGAGCTCCAGGACATTGATCGGAAGCTTGGTCTTTGACCGAGACCATATGCCTTGGACTGTCCTGGGAGGGAAAACTCCTCCCCAACCTTGCAGACTGGCGTCGGTAACAACCGTCCAGGACATTGGAAGGAAGGACTTTCCCAGAACTGGAACCGACAGCCACCAACAGAGGGACGACCTCACCTCAGGAGAGAGACGTATGGGACAGTTCAGACTCTTGGACGATTTGGGTGGGGGCGCACCTTCAGGCTGAGGATTGCTTAGCCGCGGAAGTTTGAGCGGCCTGAGCTCTGGGACGCCAGGATGGTTGCGCCCAAAAGGACTGCTTTTTAAGCCGATCCTGGGAGGTAAAAGTCCGACACAATCCCCCACCCCCACCCGGGGAAGAGCTCGCCGCGGGGCGGGAACTAGCAAATAGACAAAAGGGCCTACCACGGGAGGAACCTGACCTGGTGTGCCTCGCTCTAGGTTGTGGGAGATGGGTGCTCTTACCTCCCGTGGCCTCGGAAATAATTTCATACAGCCGGGTCCCAAAGAGACGGGCCCCCGCGAAGGGAAGTCCGGTTAGGGAGCGCTTGGAAGTTGCGTCCGCTGTTCACACCTTTAGCCAGAGCTCGCAAGCGCTGAAGAGCGCGCAATGAGGGCGCCTGTGTCCGAAGACGCCTCACAGAGGAACTTCCCCGCCTTGGTGATCATCTGTGCCAAGGATCGAAGATCCTGACCAGGAACCTCAGAGACCAGGTCCTGGTCCAGCTGGCTGCCCCACTCAGAGATCGCCTTTGCAACCCACGGGGAGGCAAAATGGATCTAAGGGCTGACTCTGTAGCTGCAAAGAGGGATTTCGTCAAGTTTTCCATCTGGCGATCTTCAGGGGTCTGAAGGGAGGATCCATCGGCTACAGGAATTGCCGTATTTTTGGCTAGCCATGCCACTGGTGAGTCGACCTTGGGCGGGGATACCCACGTGGACACACAATCCGCTGGAAATGGATATAAAACATCCAGCTTCTTAGGGGTGGTAAAGCGCATGTCTGGGTGATCCCAAGCCTTAGAAACCACCACAGAAAAATCATTATGGCGAGGAAACACCTTTTGCGGCCTGTTTTGGACGGATAAAGGATACCCCCTGTTGGTCAGTGGAGGGGATGGGATCATCCTGCACTTGGAAGGTGTCACGGATGGCAGCAGTGAGACTATCTACAGTGGAGGCCAACTTGGAAGGCTGCTCCGTATTCATGTCCAAATCAGAATTCAGACGGCAGGTCCCAGGGGAAGAAAAGCCTGAATGAGATCTTATACGGGGTGGAGAGGAAGATGGATCTGAGGAGGAAACATGTCCTGCTCTAGGACACTTTTGTGATTGCCGTGCACTGGCGGGCTCACCAGAGGGAAGTGCCCCAGAGGGGTCACCCGAGCAAGAGAATGGCCGGTGGTAGGAGCAGGCATTACTTATCTTGTCCTGCCGACCATTTTCACCCTTCTACTGCTCCAGCAGGGTCACCTCTTCAGTTACTGGCACCGTAGTAGCCAAAGATGGTCTAAATGGACTAGATGGGCCAAATGGTTCTTATCTGCCGACACATTCTATGTTTCTATGACACTGGAAGAGGGACTTGGATAGGTGACCCTTCGGCTGGCGGGATGCAGTGGAGTGAGGCTGCCCTGGTCCACCTTGTCTTCTTGTGGGGGAGGAGGCAGTGTGGCGGACCAACACTGGCATGCTCCCCCGGGAGAACAGGGAGGCTAGGCGACCACTGTTTCCTACCTGAAAAAGAAAAAACAATAAACTAAAATAAAAAAATCTTCAAGGAAGCCACCCTGCGGAACAGGGAGGTCTTGCCTCCTATTGACACTAGAAAAAACTGAAGCTTTTTCTCCAGGCTGGAGGGGGTATAGCTGCAGTGGGAGGGGCTAACAACTTCTGCCTAGTGTCAACGCCTCCTAGATGACATAGCTATACCAACGGTTTGTGTCCCCCAATGAATATGGTCGAGAAATACACTGTTTGCAAAAAATGCCACCAAAAACAGAGGCTCCGTACCCTATGAAGCCCCCTGAAATGTACAGAGCATCTGGTCAGAAATGTGCACCGCTGGTCCATTCATTTCTATCCCCGGCGCTCTCATAGAAATTATTGGAGTGGCAGCTCGCATTTCTGACCAGCCACTCTGTCCATTTGTGGAGGACCCCTGTTATTGTGAACGATGGGGGTCCCAACGGTAGGACCCCCACCGATCTGATAGTTATTTCCTATCCTGTGAATAGGGGATAACTTTCTATAACCGGATTACACCTTTAATGACCAGCAACATTTTTTTTTTTTTTGACTTTTCTGCATTTTAGCAGCCATAACTTTTTACTTTTTCATTGATGTGGCTGTCTGAGTCCTTGTTTTATGTGAGAGAAATATAATTTTTTGCCGTTGTTCAGGGGTACATATAAATTATTATTATAAAACAAAACATGCAATGCAACAGCTCTCTGCAAACCAAATAAAGTACAAAAATGCATAATAATTACTAGTGCTATACTTATAAATTAGAGATGCTTGGCAAATCATTTTGTACAAAATTATTTGAGCCCGTCTGCCGCACATCAAGGCGATCTCTGTAAGATGGGTTCCTAACACTAAATTCTACCTGTTATGTGCCATGACGGTTCATAGATATATATTATGTAATCAAAATTATTTTTTGCTGCGAAGAAATATACAAAAAAAGCGATTTTTGGTGGTATTTTTTTTTATGCCGTTCATGTTTGACACTAAGTAACCTGATAAATGGATTCCTAATATATACATTTTTTTTAAATTTTTAATGTATTCACAATAATGTTTATTTTATACTAAATGTTTTTCTATTTTCAGGGATATTTTGCAATATTTATTATTTTTATTACATTGTTTATAGTATTTCTCCCCCCCCCCCCCACAAATTTTATTATGGGATTATTATTTTATAACTTTATTTCAAACTTACAACATGTTAGCATACTCCTGTATGCTAATACATTATGCTGTTGTGTCACTTTGAGACAGGCTGATGTTAGGGCAACACTAGTGTGCAAATGGCTCCACCAGTCTACTATCGGGTCACTGGAAAACCCAGTTACCTGATCATAGGGGGGAGTCCCCTTTGATCATGCCATAGTATAGACTACGACAATCACAGGGTTAACAGGATTGGAGCTTTCTTCAACCGTGGCTGTGTGTCTGGAGCCTCTGCTAGGAACTGGAGCTGTTAGTAACAACACAGGCACAATATATGTCTGACATGTTAGCCTACCCCAGATTCATTGACAGTTTAAGACTTTCGCCTATGCCTCACTAGATTACTTTAAATATAACTATTAAATCTCGCTCAATGTCCTCATATTTTATGTATTAAAACTCACACTATATTGTTGCATGGTGTAGCTAACACGATTTGGACTGCTGCTATTAGTGTTTATTATTCGAAATAAATACTGTTGAATAAAATTGTTTTATTAATGGACATTATCTTTTGCAGCGGATGATAATGGCTTTTGAAGAACTTCGTATACAAGCAGAGAACTCAAGGCAAGAGTTGTATAACCAAAGTATGGCTTTTATTTTAATTATTTTAATTTTTTTTCTGATTTATTATTTTATTAATCCGGACTTCATGTAGGTGTAGGTTCAATATACGTCCAGTAAATGTCTTTAAAGTTCTAAGTTGTTGTTGAAGAAATCTGTACATACAGCAAATTGTAGGCTGAATTGATACGTACGAAGTTATTCTAAAACATGTAAGCCGACTGCTGGGTTTATTTGTGTGGATATCTTAAAGGGGTTGTCCAAGACCTGATAAAATGGGCCATATTCTCAGAAAAAATAAACGACTCACCTGGTCGAGTCATCCTAGTTCCTGAAGTGCAGCTCCTGTTCCTGACGTTTCTGGTCTTGCTACATGCACGTCGCCGCTGCCAGTCAATCGGTGGCCTCAGCAGCAGATGTTGCACTACAGAGGTAAAAAATATTCCTCCCAGTATTTTCGGGGATGTACGAAGTAAGGCTACTTTCACACTTGCGTTCGGGGTTCCGCTTGTGAGCTCCGTTTGAAGGCTCTCACAAGCGGCCCCGAGCGCATCCGTCCAGCCCCAATGCATTCTGAGTGGATGCAAATACGCTCAGAATGCCTCAGTCTGGCTCCGCTTGGCCTCCGTTCCGCTCAGCAGGCGGACACCCGAACGCAACTTGCAGCGTTTGGCTGTCCGCCTGGCCGTGCGGAGCCATACGGATCCGTCCAGACTTACAATGTAAGTCAATGGGGACGGATACGTTTGAAGTTGACACAATATGGTGCAATTTCAAACGGATCCGTCCCCCATTGACTTTCAATGCAAAGTCTGGACGGATCCGTCTGACTAACTTTCACACTTAGATTTTTTTTTTCTGAAATATAATGCAGACGGATCCGTTCTGAACGGATACCATCGTTTGCATTATAGGAGCGGATCCGTCTGTGCAGACACCAGACGGATCCGCTCCGAACGCAAGTGTGAAAGTAGCCTAAGACTTTTGGCAGCTGTTTTTTTTTACCATAATTTTTTAAATTTGTTTACAACATTCACCGCGTGGAATAACTAGTGTTGCTGTTAAATTTTTCTGTGGGTCAGTATGATTATGGTGCTACCAAATATGTATAGTTATATGTGTTTTTACTACTTTTGCATAATAGCACCACAATCCAAGAGCCAGAATACAATCAATTTTTGCGCTGTTTCAGCTGTATTTGACTTGCTTTATTGTTGGCGAGATGCAGTTTACATTGATAGCATTTTTTGGGGCACATGGGACTTAGTAACACTTATTTTTTTAGGGTGAAAGTGCACAGAAAAAAATTGGTATTTTTTTTTTAAGTAGTTCATGGGGCTGTGTATATAACTTGTTATCTTTATATAAGTGCATTTGTTTTCTATGGCTTTTACGAAATAAAACCACTTTTTATGTAAAAAAAAAAAAAAAAGATGTATTCTTTACCAGTGACAGGCTGTCTATTAGGCTCCATTCACATGACCTGCTTTGTTTGTGGATTGGATGCAGACCCATTCATTTCAATGTGTCCGCAAAAAATGAAGACAGCGCACTGTGTGGTGACTACATCCGTATGTCCATTCTGTAGTCCCACAAAAGATAGAACATGTCCTATTTTTGTTCATTTTGTGGACAAAAATAGGCATTGTTACAATGGATCTGCAAAAAAAAAATGGATGCCACACGGACTTTATCTGTATTTTTTGTGGATCTGGGTTTTGCGGACCACAAAATACATTCAGTCATTTGAATGGACCCTTATTAGGCTGTATCTGTTGCACAGCGTAAAAGACATACAGCCATATAAGCCCTGGGGGCCTTTTTTTAGGCTCTCGGCTGCCATGGCCGATGTTGACAGTGACCTGTCACTCAAACTGCCTAGATGTCACGGTCACTGGGTACCGGTCACCTAGGGAGTTAAGTGGCTGGCATTAGCGTTAACTTCAATGATCGCTGTTAGGGCTCATGCACACGACCGTTTCTCGGGTCCGCATCCGAGCCGCAGTTTTTTGCGGCTTGGGTGCGGACCCATTCACTTCAATGGGGCCGCAAAAGATGCAGACAGCACCCTGTGTGCTGTCCGCATCCTTTGCTCCGTTCCGAGGCCCCACAAAAAAAAATATAGCATGTCCTATTCTTGTCCGTTTTGCGGACAAGAATAGGCATGTCTACAATGGGCCGCCCGTTCCGTTCCGCAAATTGCGGAAGGCACTCGGGCGGCTTCAGTTTTTTGCGGATTCGCGGTTTGTGGACCGCAAAAAACAAAACTGTCGTGTGCATGAGGCCTCACAAAGGGAGCCCATCTTCAGTCAGTGCTGGTCTTCTACAATGACCTGAAGCGGAGCCCTTCAGTCCTGGATGTCTGTTTGTGGTTCTACATGTGATGCCTGCATCTCCCTCTTGCTGTGGATTTCTTGTAGCAGGAGTAGTGAGCTGACTATTACTGTTCGTTTTGTACAGCAAATTGTACAGTCCACTTTGCATGATGTGAAATAAGACTGTGTGCCCTGTGATACATGCTGTATTTTTTTTTATAAAATAACACGGTAGAAGGAAAAAAGTCCCTAAAGTATATGGAAATGTTTCTCTTCTCAAGTTACCTTCTTCCTTTTGGCTGTTTGTTTGTCCTTTAAAGTTTATGGGCACACTGGTGTATATGTAAGGAGATTTTTAGCAACATACAGTATACTGGTGGTGTGAATTGATCAAAAATCAGCTTTCTTAAGCCTCATTCACACGTCAGTGTTTCACGTACGTGTGCTGTACGTGTTCTCCGCTGACAGCACACGTCCCCATTCATTTGAATGTGTGTATTCACACATCAGTGTTTTAGCACGGTCCGTGGGTCCGTGTTTTCAGCACGGAAGCATGTCCTATCTTGGTGCGTGTTCCCGGATCCCTCACGCACATTATAGTCAATGAGTCCGTGAAAACCATGGATCCCTCATGGATGTCATCCGTGTCGGGTCCGTTTTTCACGGATGATTATTAGTGAGACTCTGGGGATTTCCCCATAGCCTCAGCAGTAGCAGGTGGAACTAGTTCCTTCTGATTGTCTCAGCAAGTCCAGCCTGCTCGGTACAGTTTGCCAGCTATCATTTGGAGCCCATTTTATTATTTTTCTCTTGGATAATCCTATTTGGTTTGGCCATGCGTGCTTTCAATGTGGAGCAACTAATTTCTTTAGTGCAGGCCCGGCCAGAATTGTGGGACAACCGCATTGAGGGCTACCACAACAGGCCCTTAACAGATGCGTCATGGGAAGCTGTGACAGGCAAGCTTCTGCCGTCTGATTGGACATCAAGTTCACCAGCGCAGCGCTAGGTAAATGTGTTTAAGCACCTTTATTTTGAGCATGTTTGTGTTTCTTTGAATTTTGTAATACACTAAGGCCCCTTTTTGACCAGCTTGTGTCACAATCCAGCATCTGCGCAGCTCAATGTGTCTAGAGGAATGTTCAAAGGTTAATTCATATATTTTAAGCAAGATACAGTTGTTTGCTCATGGCAGTACTGTATTTAAAGAAACAGTGTTGAGGCTTTAAACTATATTTGCACATTTATCTGTCCTAATGGTCATTATTTCAAATGATGTTTTCGTGTCCAGAAATGTTTACTGTCTTCCATTGTCTTTTGAAGTGGTAGGAAAGTAGACATTGCTGAACACACACATCTCCTCTGCTGCTTTTCTTTTCTTTTGTGTTATCATGTACTAGTTAAGCATTTTATACATTAAACCAATGTCCCACTCCGAAAAGCTTATCTGACTGAGCAAGAAGTTATGTCCATCCTCTGCTCTGTACCCCCTGGCCCACCCCTTTCTTTATATTATAACTTTTTCATGTAGCCAGTGAAGTACTGTTCAGAGATTCCAAGGCACACAAGCTCATATAAATATTGCATAGTGGTACTAATGTGCCTGTATTTGTGCAGTTACTTTTCATAGTGTAATCATGTGTTTTTTAATTGTAACATAGTCGATGTTGTAAAAACACGCTGGCGTACATGTTGGGACACCTTCTGGCGTGAGACAAATGCCCCAAGGAGTGGTGCTGGTGGGCGGAAGAAGAAACCCTACGTGTATTTGGAACAACTACGTTTCCTGCGTGATGTAATGGAGCTGAACATGTAGGTTTTGTTATTTTGGATTTGTGTTTTAATAATGTTAATATAATATTTCATTTTCTTCTTCACATGTTTCAAACTCGGGCCCTGTTGGGTTTAGTAGTTTGTATACAATTTTACATTTTGCAAAGTTTCTTAAAGAATTGTAAGTATGTAAATATGTGCTATGTTTTACGGTCAAACCTTTGCAGTTTCTGGGTCATAATGTGAAGTGTAATTGCCTTTTTATTTCAGCACTGAAGACAGTTTTTCAGGATGAGGATGTTGTGGAGGACACGCCCCATGCCACATCTGACCCTCTTGTGGCTACAGAGTCTGAAGGTCCTGAGATGGAAGAGCAGCCATCCACATCTGGCCAGGAAATGCAAGCATCCACAGTAGTTGGTCGGGGTGCACGTGCCTCCACCCGTTGTGCTCGAACTCGGCGTCACATACAAGTAGCAAGCAATGCAACAGTCATTGATGAGCCTGTACTGCAATACATAAATGAGTCCCGCTCAGAGGATGAGTACGATCGTTTTGGCCGCACTGTGGTTTATTTTTTATGTGGAGTTCATGCAGAAATGCAGACAAGACTGTGTTGTGGCATTATGACCCTTCTGGAAGCTGCCACTCCACCAAATAACCCTAATAGTATTTTGCGCGCTATTGAACAGTGGCGTATAAATGTGAATGAGACAGCTAATCCTCCACCACCACCGGCCCCAGTATTTCACCCCCCTCCTCCTCGGGCCCTTCCAGTTCCATGTTTCCCAGCCTATGTACTACCAGGATTATGCCTATGGAGTGTCCAGTCAAAGACCTCCAGAGTATTATGGTCAGCCATACCATGGCCCTTCATATTTCCCCCCTCCAACACATTTTCAACCCCATAACACATATGCTTCTGCTCCTCCTCCTGCCCCAGAACGGGTGCTATCTGGAAATGTAGGTGCCGTTGGCGAGCCAGATTTGTTGTAATTATAATGTTGCCTAATTTATGATGGTTAATGTTTTTTTTTTTTTACTTTTAAACACTTTATCGAAGTATTTGTATTATGTGAAGAGGCAAATATTGACCTTGAAGGACTCATGTTGATGTCCTTGACAATTTTGATTTTCTTTATGTTCCAGATCCCTGGATGGAGACTTTTATTAAGCACATTGTGTGTGTTTAGAATGAATATTTTTTGGGAGATAAAAGATTTTTACAGATGAAAAGTAATGTGTCTTTCTTTACATGCACCTAATCTGAGCAATGACAGTAATGGCATTCTTAAACAATTATTACTTATATTGTAAATTACCCTAGGCAGTCAAAAACTGTTTTCAATATTACAAACACACAGGTAATGACTCCAACACATAAATCATAAACTTTATTCAAGGTAAAATAATGTAATGTGTAGTGTGGTGAGCATGTGCCTTTTTATGTTTTAACACATAAAAAAAAATATTGTGTTTTTGTTAAAACATTATGGGCATGACCAAAATACAATGCTTGTCCATAGGCGACTCAATTATAATGTATGTTTGTTACAAATGTGGATTCACTATTAATAATTTATTGGTGGTATTTAAAAAAAAATAATTGTATATTGAATATCCTCTGCATAGGAAAACAATATCACATTGGTGGCGGTCCAGAAACAGGAACCACCACCGATATGATATTAACCGCCTCCGGACCGCCTAATGCAGGATTGCGATCCGGAGGCGGTCGATTCATTCCTCCTAGATGCGCCGGCGCGTCATCTTGCGAGACGCGAGATTTCCTGTGAAAGCGCGCACACATGACCTGATCACCCCCCCGGTCATTGATCACCCCCCTGTAAGGCTCCATTCAGACGTCCGTATGTGTTTTGCGGATCCGCGGATCCGCAAAACACATACAGACGTCTGAATGGAGCCTTACAGGGGGGTGATCACCCCATATAGACTCCCTGATTACCCCCCTGTCATTGATCACCGCCCTGTAAGGCTCCATTCAGACGCCCGTATGTGTTTTACGGATTCGCAAAACACTGACACCGCGGATCCGCAAAACACGGACACCAGCAATGTGCTTTCCGCATTTTGCGGATCCGCACATTGCCAGAACTATATAGAAAATGCCTTTTCTTGTCCGCAATTGCGGACAAGAATAGGACATGTTCTATAGCAGTGATGGCGAACCTATGGCACGGGTGCCAGAGGCGACCCTCAGAGCCCTCTCTGTGGGTACCCACACCCTGGAAAAAGTCTATGGTGTACCAATATGCCTTAGACTTTTCCTGCCATTCAGCAGCGCAGGGCGCACTTTGAACAGCACAGGCAGTGCACTGAATGTAGGCAGGATATTGTAAATAAATGATAAAGTACATGGAAGATATTCTATATTGGACTGTAGTATTCAAGGTAAATTGCTGTGTTGGCACTTTGCGATAAATAAGTGGGTTTATGTTGCAGTTTGGGCACTCGGTCTGTAAAAGGTTCGCCATCACTGTTCTATAGGCTCTACAAAAAACGCAGTGTACGCCCGATCAGGCCTGATCTTGTGCGCACACTTGCGTTCAGTCCGCCCCACCGCAGTGACAGAATTTTTTTTTCTGATCACTGCAAAAACACCGTAAAATCGCTGCGGCGCTATAAAAAGATCACTTTTGAGGAGCATGGCGAATTCATAGAAGATTTTTTATTTTTTTTGTCACAAGTAGGTAAACAAACTGATCTACAGCCTGCCAGCGGCGATCGTTCGCTGGCAGGCTGTAGATCCGATTTTTTTTAACCCCTGAAAGGTATATTAGATGCTGTTTTGTTAACAGCGTCTAATATACCTGCTACCTGGTCCTCTGGTGGTCCCTTTTGCTCAAGTAAGCGGAAATAGATTTTTTTTTATAGTTTTTTCTTACAAAGTCTTATATTCCACTAACTTGTGATAAAAAATAAAATCTCACATGAACTCACCATACCCCTTACGGAATCCAAATGCGTAATTTTTTTTTGACATTTATATTCCAGACTTCTTCTCACGCTTTAGGGCCCCTAAAATGCCAGGGCAGTATAAATACCCCACATGTGACCCCATTTTGGAAAGAAGACACCCCAAGGTATTTTGTGAGGGGCATGGCGAGTTCATGTAAAATTTTATTTTTTGGCACAAGTTAGTGGAATATGAGACTTTGTAAGAGAAAATAAAAATAAATAAAAAAATAAAATAAAAAATCATTTTCCGCTAACTTGTGACAAAAAAAAATATTCTAGGAACTCGCCATGCCCCTCACGGAATACCTTGGGGTGTCTTCTTTCCAAAATGGGGTCACTTGTGGGGTATTTATACTGCCCAGGTATTTTAGGGGACCTAAAGCGTGAGAAGTAGTTTGGAATCCAAATGCGTAAAAAATGCCCTGTGAAATCGTGAAGATTCTCATTGGAATTTGGGCCCCTTTGCACACCTAGGCTGCAAAAAAGTGTCACATGTGGTATCGTCGTACTCAGGAGAAGTAGGGCAATGTGTTTTGGGGTGTATTTTTACATATACCCATGCTGGGTGAGAGAAATATCTCTGTAAATGACAACTTTAAAAAAAAAAATTATACAAATTTGTAAATTTACAGAGATATTCCTCTCACCCAGCATGGGTATATGTAACAATACACCCCAAAACACATTGCCCTACTTCTCCTGAGTACGGCGATAACACATGTGTGACACTTTTTTGCAGCCTAGGTGCGTAAAGGGGCCGAAAGTCCAACGAGTACCTTTAGGCTTTACAGGGTTGCTCACAATTTAGCCCTGCCCAAAATGCCAGAACAGTAAACACACCCCACAAATGACCCCATTTCGGAAAGTAGACACCCCAATGTATTCGCTGAGGAGCATATTGAGTCCATGAAAGATTGAACTTTTTGTCACACGTTAGTGGAAAGGGAGACTTTCAATTTCTGCTAACTTGTACAAAAAAAAAAAAAAACTTCTATGAACTCGCCATGCCCCTCAGGGAATACCTTGGGGTGTCTTCTTTACAAAATGGGGTCACTTGTGGGGTATTTATACTGCCCTGGCATTTTAGGGGACCTAAAGCGTGAGAAGTAATTTGGAATCCAAATGCGTAGAAAATGCCCTGTGAAATCCTAAAGGTGCTCTTTAGAATTTGGGCACCTAGGCTGCAAAAAAGTGTCACACATCTGGTATAGCCGTACTCAGAAGAAGTTGGGCAATGTGTTTTGGGGTGTCTTTTTACATATACGCATGCTGGGTGAGAGAAATATCTCTCTAAAATGACAACTTTGTATAAAAAAAATGGGAAAAGTTGACATTTAGAGAGATATTTCTCTCACCCAGCATGGGTATATGTAAAAATACACCCCAAAACACATTGCCCTACTTCTTCTGAGTACGGCGATACCACATGTGTGACACTTTTTTGCAGCCTAGGTGCCCAAAGGGGCCCAAATTCTAAAGAGCACGTTTAGGATTTCACAGGGCATTTTTTAGGCATTTGGATTCCAGACTTCTTTTCACGCTTTAGGTCCCCTAAAATGCCAGGGCAGTATAAATACCCCACAAGTGACCCCATTTTTGAAAGAAGACAGCCCAAGGTATTTCGTGATGGGCATAGTGAGTTCATGGAAGTTTTTATTTTTTGTCACAAGTTAGTGGAATATGAGACTTTGTAAGAAAAAATAAATAAAAAATCATCATTTCTCGTGCATGGCATTGGGAACACAGCACCATGGGTATATGTCTAACTACCACTAGGAGGCACTAGACACAAAAAGTGTTGGCTCCTCCCAGGTGGGCTATACCCTCTCCACAGGCACAAGGCCATTCAGTTTTTGTCTAGCGTCCGTAGGAGGCAGACCTGTCCTGCTTTTTTTTCAGGTCCTGCTGTTTATTTTTTATCTTTTTTTTTTTTTTTTTTCTCTTCTGCAGGTGTCGGTGATCTCCACCGTTATACCTGCTGCAGGCTGGGGCTCCATCGTGTTCCACTGTAGTTGCCCCCCCCTGCGGGCGCGTACTTCTGTACCATCGCCGGTCACCCAGTCCCCACAGACTGCATCCGCAGTGGCTTGCCGGCATTCCCACGGTTCCCGTGTTGAGTCTGCCGAAGGGGTGACCCTGCGGCGCCCGAAGACATCGGATGGTGAGTACTCCTGTGTCCCTACCCATTCTGTGTTTTTTCCTGTTGGGTCACATGGTTCTCCTGCACCTGTATACCCAACCGGTGGCATGGCTGTTCTTTTCCCACCCTCGGGGACTGCTTTTGGACGTCCCATGGTGCTGTGTCCCCCAATGCCATGCACGAGTAAATTGGATTTTTTGTACTCACCGTAAAATCCTTTTCTCGTAGTAGGCATTGGGGGACACAGATCCCACCCTATGTTTTTACTTCCGATTCTCCGGGCTGGTCTCTTGATCTTTCCCGGTACGGGAGTTGATGGTTCCTTGCTTTTTTTTTTTTTCTCTCTCTTCTACTCCTTTTGGTACAAACTGAATGGCCTTGTGCCTGTGGAGAGGGTATAGCCCACCTGGGAGGAGCCAACACTTTTTGTGTCTAGTGCCTCCTAGTGGTAGTTGGACATATACCCATGGTGCTGTGTCCCCCAATGCCTACTACGAGAAAAGGATTTTACGGTGAGTACAAAAAATCCAATTTTTCCTGCTAACTTGTGACAAAAAATAAAAACTTCTATGAACTCACTATGCCCATCATCGAATACCTTAGGGTGTCTACTTTCCAAAATGGGGTCATTTGTGGGGTGTTTTTACTGTCTGGGCATTGTAGAACCTCAGGAAACAGAAAGTCAGAGCTGCTTCAAAATGCGGAAATTCACATTTTGTACCATAGTTTGTAAATGCTATAACTTTTGCGCAAACCAATAAATATACACTTATTAAAAAATTTTTTTATCAAAGACATGTAAAACAATAAATTTAGAGAAAAATTTATATAGAAATGTAGTTAAAAAAAAATTTACAACAGAAAGTGAAAAATGTAATTTTTTTGCAAAAAAATCGGTCAATTTCGATTAATAACAAAAAAAGTAAAAAAGTCAGCAGCAATAAAATACCACCAAATGAAAGCTCTATTAGTGAGAAGAAAAGGAGGGAAAATTCATTTGGGTGGTAAGTTGTATGACCGCGCAATAAACCGTGAAAGTAGTTTAGTGCAGAATTGTAAAAAGTGGTCTGGTCATTAAGGGGGTTTAAGCTAGGGGAGCTGAGGTGGTTAAGGAACTATGCCAAGGCTACGTCATGTAATGTAAACCACTTTGAACAACTTGTGGTTAAAAATGACTATCCTCCAAAGACAATGGTTGAGAACAATATACATAAATGTATTATACAGGGAGTGCAGAATTATTAGGCAAGTTGTATTTTTGAGGATTAATTTTATTATTGAACAACAACCATGTTCTCAATGAACCCAAAAAACTCATTAATATCAAAGCTGAATATTTTTGGAAGTAGTTTTTAGTTTGTTTTTAGTTTTAGCTATTTTAGGGGGATATCTGTGTGTGCAGGTGACTATTACTGTGCATAATTATTAGGCAACTTAACAAAAAACAAATATATACCCATTTCAATTATTTATTTTTACCAGTGAAACCAATATAACATCTCAACATTCACAAATATACATTTCTGACATTCAAAAACAAAACAAAAACAAATCAGTGACCAATATAGCCACCTTTCTTTGCAAGGACACTCAAAAGCCTGCCATCCATGGATTCTGTCAGTGTTTTGATCTGTTCACCATCAACATTGCGTGCAGCAGCAACCACAGCCTCCCAGACACTGTTCAGAGAGGTGTACTGTTTTCCCTCCTTGTAAATCTCACATTTGATGGTGGACCACAGGTTCTCAATGGGGTTCAGATCAGGTGAACAAGGAGGCCATGTCATTAGATTTTCTTCTTTTATACCCTTTCTTGCCAGCCTCGCTGTGGAGTACTTGGACGCGTGTGATGGAGCATTGTCCTGCATGAAAATCATGTTTTTCTTGAAGGATGCAGACTTCTTCCTGTACCACTGCTTGAAGAAGGTGTCTTTCAGAAACTGGCAGTAGGACTGGGAGTTGAGCTTGACTCCATCCTCAACCCGAAAAGGCCCCACAAGCTCATCTTTGATGATACCAGCCCAAACCAGTACTCCACCTCCACCTTGCTGGCGTCTGAGTCGGACTGGAGCTCTCTGCCCAATCCAGCCACGGGCCCATCCATCTGGCCCATCAAGACTCACTCTCATTTCATCAGTCCATAAAACCTTAGAAAAATCAGTCTTGAGATATTTCTTGGCCCAGTCTTGACGTTTCAGCTTGTGTGTCTTGTTCAGTGGTGGTCGTCTTTCAGCCTTTCTTACCTTGGCCATGTCTCTGAGTATTGCACACCTTGTGCTTTTGGGCACTCCAGTGATGTTGCAGCTCTGAAATATGGCCAAACTGGTGGCAAGTGGCATCTTGGCAGCTGCACGCTTGACTTTTCTCAGTTCATGGGCAGTTATTTTGCGCCTTGGTTTTTCCACACGCTTCTTGCGACCCTGTTGACTATTTTGAATGAAACGCTTGATTGTTCGATGATCACGCTTCAGAAGCTTTGCAATTTTAAGAGTGCTGCATCCCTCTGCAAGATATCTCACTATTTTTGACTTTTCTGAGCCTGTCAAGTCCTTCTTTTGACCCATTTTGCCAAAGGAAAGGAAGTTGCCTAATAATTATGCACACCTAATATAGGGTGTTGATGTCATTAGACCACACCCCTTCTCATTACAGAGATGCACATCACCTAATATGCTTAATTGGTAGTAGGCTTTCGAGCCTATACAGCTTGGAGTAAGACAACATGCATAAAGAGGATGATGTGGTCAAAATACTCATTTGCCTAATAATTCTGCACGCAGTGTATGTGAAAAAGAGGTTTGTGGCCCATAGCAAATACCATAATGAAACCTGTTGAATATATAAAACAAACTACTTATAAATTTGTAAAACAAATAAGAATATAATCTATGGTAAAATATATAGTGTTTCTACAAACAATATAAACTATATGTCTCTATATAGTATTTTCATCCCCCCCCCCACCCAATTGAAAAAATTAGGTATTGGTTTGTTTTTTGCACAAAATTAAGATGCACATAAAAACTACAGGTATTTTGTGCAAAAGGGTCCTCATCAACTTGCGAGTCCCTAACTAAAAAACATCATGCAATTTCTAGAAAAATAAATGTAAAAAAAGGACCTCCCTATCCACCCCCCCCCCCCCCCCCCCCCCCAAAAAAAAAATATAATAATTTGGTTTGTCTAGACAGATAACTTTGCTGGCAAGGCAATTCACCCTGTAGGGAAACAAAATAATCAGCAAACTGGTCCCAGACTCGAAGACCAGAATGGCCGGGCCTTCCTACTGGCATCCCATGACTGACATTAGAGTCCAAAAATGATGCATCATCCTCCAGGGGATCTATTGTAGCATCATAGATCCTAACAAAATTGTGGAGGACAACACACTCCTTGATGACTGACTGCACACTGGTGGGGGACAACTGAATGGTTGTCAAAAAAACATGCCCCTGGGACAAAAGAATACCAAAGGTACATTTAACATAACGCCTGGCTCGCGAAAGGCGATAATTAAAAATGCGCCTATGGGTGTCCAACGACCGCCGTGCAAAGTGGCGCAAAATATTATCTGTAAGAGTAAAACCCTCATCAGCCACTACTCCTAAAGGGGCAGGGGGGCCAGCAGACCCAGGAAGCACACATGGTGCAGGCAGGGCCAACTGGTTATCAAGAAGCCGCCGACCCATACGGGAGGCCCTAAATACGCGAGCATCGGCTGCACTCCCATAGGCCCCAATGTCTACAAATACAAAAAGATAGTTACTGTCTACTAATGCCAACAGAACTACCGAGAAATACATTTTGTAGTTATAGAAACGGGACCCTGAGTTTGGCGGCTTCTTGATGCGCACATGTTTCCCACCTAAGGCCCCAATGCAATTTGGGAACTGTGCATTCAACAATAACCCTCTCGCTATCTCAAGCCACATGTCAGTAGATTGCTGTGGCATAACCATGGACTTAATACGAGCCCAGATTACATCACAGGTTTCACGAACAATGCCAGCAATGGTGTAGGTCCCAAGCAAAAAACAAAATGAAGAGCAGCAAATGAGTTTCCTGTTGCAAGATACCTATAAAAAAAATAAAATAATAATAAACATATAAACCTAAGCCCACAAGAATAAATACATACATGATAATACAAATAAATCTTACCGAAGCGTAACAAGAAGCCGCTCCTCAGAAGATATGCAGCGCAGTGGCATGCCGGCATTCACACGGTCCCCGTGTTGAGTCTGCCAATGGGGTGACCCTGCGGTGCCCGAAGACATCAGACGGTGAGTATTCCACCTGCGTCCCTGTCCCAGAGTTAGTGGGGTTCCCGGGTGAGGTCCCCTGTTGTGGCCAGGGGGTGGGATCCATCCCTTCTCTCCCAGGCAGGGAGGAATTTCTCTCTCTAGGAGAGGGAGGGGGTCCTTCCTCTCTTCCTTCCTCCCTTCCCCCCTGGCCTCTTTTTCCCTTCTCCTTTTTCTCTGGCCCGACCCCGGGCCCCTGGTGCTACTTTTGCCCTGTTTTTCCCCTCCTTGAGCGTCGCTCCCCCTCAGGACCCCCCCTCACCGGTTTTCTTTTTTCCGGAGGACCCGGGCTCCCGCGATTCCGTCCCGCCGACGGCGCACCTTTTCCGGCCACCTCATTAATCGAGGCCCCGACTTCCTCCACGCCTAGGCCGCATTCTCTCCCACCCCTTTTCCTTGTTTCCCGTTCTTTTGCTGGCACCTCCCCGCTCCTCTCGGCTTCTGGAGGGGCTCCTCATCCTCCTATGTCAGCCAAGCACGGGCTTTAACCCTCTAGGTGCTGTTTTTTTGTTGAAATAGCATCCATCTTGCCAGCAGGGGGGGGTCCTTTGATATTCTGCATCTGCTGGAGCACATCTTTGGGAACTCTGTCCCTGGGATACAGTACAAATGCTTTTGGTACAAATGCTGGGTAGTGGGGAAATGCATGTATTTGGATGCGTCCGAGGCAATAAAGGTATGCCACGTGGTCAGCCTGTCCCTGTTTGTGCGCAGTCGCTCCCATGCCCTCTCATGACGACCTGACCTTCTTCTCTGTCGGTCTCTCCTGACCGGACCTCTTCCCTGTCCCAAGTCATAGGGAATCCTGTCCGACTCTCCCAGTCTATGGCAGAGTCGCTGCACCGACTTCCTGACCAAAGAATGCGGCCACCTCTGCCCTCCCAGGGACCCTTCCGCGGATGGTACACTCACTGCTAGGTCCCGCAGACGACCTCTGGT
The DNA here is from genome assembly GCF_905171765.1 of Bufo bufo. Classification (NCBI taxonomy): domain Eukaryota; kingdom Metazoa; phylum Chordata; class Amphibia; order Anura; family Bufonidae; genus Bufo; species Bufo bufo. The sequence goes on from NC_053391.1 coordinate 216,900,041, forward strand.
TGTCACGACCATGTCCTGCTCCTCCTCGGCATCCTCGGGTCACTCCCAGGACAAGCCTGAGGCTGGTGACAACCCTTCCCTGCCATTCCATCCGCTGCCTCAGGGGACACCTCTGCTCCGATTTTCTCTTGTTAACAGAGCATCAGGCGGTCTTCCACCAGACAGATTCCCTCTGTCGTTAAAGACAAATGTCCGGTGAGGAACCTCTCCTCTCCAGGGTTGGTATCCCCTCTAGAGGACTTTCGGATGGCGCTCCCCTGGCTGCACAAGGTAAGCAACCCGCCACGTAGTTAGCATGCCGACACACCTACGTGGTGTCCCAGGTACGTACGCCTCCCTCTTAACAGTGGGGTACTTGTACCACTGCCAAATTCTGTACCCAGCACTGCAGCTATTTCTCTGTACCAGGGGCTATGTTCTACACCCTCCTAGTCGGAGAGTGTTCCCACCAGGCGCTGTAGCCAAAACAGCCATTCTGGTGCTAGCGTGCAACACGCAACAATATATTCAGAGGGAGCCCTGGTTCACCAGAGTGAGTGCCTGTAGCCTTTACAGTACACTATGCAGCCGTATCCCGGCAGCTACGTTACTCCCTTCATAGGTAGAGTGCCTGTACCATCTTCAGATGCTGTAGTCAGTACACTTGTCTGGTTCTATGGTGCTCCATCTCCAGGGGCTGTAGCCATTACACTTGTTCTAAGGTGCACCAAGCAGCCATATTGCTCCCTTCATAGGTAAAGTATCTGTACCATCTTCAGACGCTGTAGTCAGTACACCTGTCTGGTTCTCTGGTGCTCCATCTCCAGAGGCTGTACCATTATCTTATGCTGGGTAGTGTGCACCGAGCTGCCACATTGCTCACGTTAGAGGTAGAGTACCTGTAACATCTCCAGATTTGCTGTAGCAGTTACTTCTCTCTGGTTCTATTGAGCACCATGCATCCTGGAGATTCCTTAGTACTAGGAATGATTTTTACGAGGTATAGTGGCCATCTTCTTGCACTACTCTGGTTTTAATGCATGCCACGCAGGCATCGCTCCCATCTGACGTGGAGTTCCTGTGCCATCTCCAGATGCTGTACCCTTTACACCTGTCTGGTTTTAAGTCTGCACTTCACAGCCGTATTTCTCCCTTATTAGGTAGAATACCTGTACAGCCTCCATATACTGTAGCATTCCAATGCTGTAGTTGTGTTCCATTCTCATTATGATGAGCACCATGCAGCCACATTACTCCTATTATAGGCAGAGTATTTGCAGTATCTCCAGGAGCTATGCCCTATTGGTATAATCTGCGGCCCATGCGGCGTATTTCTCCCTTCCCTGGCTCTGATCTGTGATAGGCAATCATGTGGCCCCACATTCACATGGAGTGGTGTTTCCATCTCCTGATGCTGTATTCATCACTTTGTTCTGCTTCTAGCATACATGGCATACCTGGTATCCATATGTCTCCCCCCTTCCTGGGCAGAGTGAGCGTGGATTCAAAGAGAAGACAAAGGACGAAGAAACTATACTTCAAATTGAAAGCGCAAGAGATCCAGATCCAGATTTAAAATTACCGCCGCAAAGCAGTGACGTCATCTAAGCGTCTGCCCGGAACCCCAGAGCACCAGGTCACGTGGGACGCCACAGACGGCCGTGCTCGGCCACCTGGGAAATCGCGCTGCGGTTAGGCAGCAAGGAGGGGTGAGACCGGGAGACCTGAAGCGGCTGGACACTGTAAGTAATCTGGAGGCTAGTGCCTATGCGCTTCAGCCGTACGCATCTCTGTACTTACTTTCAAACACCGGACATTGACATATAGTTATTTTCATTGCCCCATCTGATACATTTGTTGGGGCTATTTTGAGGACTTCCTATAGTACCACTACTACTGTGCAGCACCGTAGGATTTGGGACACTGTTTGGATGAACTGTCACACATTGAACTTCAACATATTGTACCCATAACAGTGGCTTACCACCATACCGACTGCACAGTTGTTACCATATTTGTGGCGTCATATGTACATGATATAGGCTGCTATTGTAGTTATTTGATGTACGTTTTATGTGATTTTAGGGGTTTGTTTTTAGAGTATTAATTATTAAACATCAAATTATTCATCCATCTAGTGTTTCCCTGGTGTGTGTGCCCCCTCGTTTCTTCTATACATTTTTGCTTTCTTTGTGGTCCTGAGGGTAGGACTAGAGGGTGAGCACCTATCCATACGTGATAGGGGTGAGCCGCTGTATCCCAATTTACAATCTTCAGATGCTGTAGTCAGTACACTTGTCTGGTTCTATGGTGCTCCATCTCCAGGGGCTGTAGCCATTACACTTGTTCTAAGGTGCACCAAGCAGCCATATTGCTCCCTTCATAGGTAAAGTATCTGTACCATCTTCAGACGCTGTAGTCAGTACACCTGTCTGGTTCTCTGGTGCTCCATCTCCAGAGGCTGTACCATTATCTTATGCTGGGTAGTGTGCACCGAGCTGCCACATTGCTCACGTTAGAGGTAGAGTACCTGTAACATCTCCAGATTTGCTGTAGCAGTTACTTCTCTCTGGTTCTATTGAGCACCATGCATCCTGGAGATTCCTTAGTACTAGGAATGATTTTTACGAGGTATAGTGGCCATCTTCTTGCACTACTCTGGTTTTAATGCATGCCACGCAGGCATCGCTCCCATCTGACGTGGAGTTCCTGTGCCATCTCCAGATGCTGTACCCTTTACACCTGTCTGGTTTTAAGTCTGCACTTCACAGCCGTATTTCTCCCTTATTAGGTAGAATACCTGTACAGCCTCCATATACTGTAGCATTCCAATGCTGTAGTTGTGTTCCATTCTCATTATGATGAGCACCATGCAGCCACATTACTCCTATTATAGGCAGAGTATTTGCAGTATCTCCAGGAGCTATGCCCTATTGGTATAATCTGCGGCCCATGCGGCGTATTTCTCCCTTCCCTGGCTCTGATCTGTGATAGGCAATCATGTGGCCCCACATTCACATGGAGTGGTGTTTCCATCTCCTGATGCTGTATTCATCACTTTGTTCTGCTTCTAGCATACATGGCATACCTGGTATCCATATGTCTCCCCCCTTCCTGGGCAGAGTAGAGTTGCTTTGTTAGTTTCAGTATATGGCTGGCCTGTTCGGATTCGACACCATGTGTAATTTCTCCTGAACCAGGCCCTCTAATCTTCTCTTTGCCTCTGTACTAGGATTTTTACTTCATTGCCTGACGCACTATTTAACAAGACTTCCCAGTCCTGTTGTGCACCAGAAGTTTGCTCTCCCTCCGTGGGCAGGTTGTTGGCTGGCATGCTAGGATTGTTCTTTGTCAACCCTGTAAAGTACTACTGAATGCTGCACCGCCGCGTTACCCCATTTCATGATGGAATACTCGCTTTGTTGTTACTGCTCCTCTGCTTCTTTCCACAGAGTTACACGGCACAGTCCTGGCAGAGTACAGGGATCTCCTCTGGATATTCTTTCCTGCAAAGGTACGCAGCGTTGTGAGCACCAGCCGCCATTGCACTTTTGGGTCATCGCTGGATGTCCTCCACCATACAGAATCCTTCTAGGTGGTCAATGACATGCGTCTTCGCTGGACGTCCTCTCTGTTATGGCTGTGACAGAACCAGTGAGTGCCACACTACTGCCGGCGGGTGGACTTCTCCGCGGCTTGCTCTGGTATCGGACGTGGTCCCCTACCTCTTCCATGGTCAGGGTGTTCTTGGAACTCCCTTATGTTTTCCGATTAGTTGTGCTACATGACAGAAGGGCCATTCCCTGGACCTGGCCATTGTCTGCACCTTTCGGTTCCTTCCCTGGGGGTTTCATTATGCTCTGCTTGTAGCTGGTTTCTACATGTCAGTGTAGTCTCTCCGGTTTCCCTGGCTGACTTCTGCTTCCTTCTGGAATATGGATGTTTGGCAATTCTTTTACTGCTGTACTTGCCCCTTCTAGGACAGTGTTATACAGTTGGCTGGTTACTACATTTGGGATGGTTGGTCACCCATGGCCGATGTTTTTTCCTTGTTTTTCTGGCTATTGTTGTCCTTAGGTGGTCCGGTCCTTTGGAACCTTCTTGAGTCCCTGTCCGGGTATTCCTGCTTGGGGTCCCTGACCCCAGTCCTTCTTAGACCATCTTGCTGGCAGCTCCCTTCTGGGGAAGCTACCCATGACTTTTTGACCACTCAGGCTCTGTATGACAGCTGCTTCTTTAGGCCCGGTTTGCTCCTTTTTCCCTCCTGGGTTCTCAAAGGTTGTTGCCTTCTTGAGATTCTAACCTCTCTTCCCATCTCCCCAGGTCAAGTACCTGGTACCTAGTTGTTTAGTGCTATGGTTTGCAGTTTACATCGTATGGTCACTTTTGGGACGGAGCTTTCCCTCGTTTGGAGAACTGTTCCTCCTTAGGCTGTTTGGAGTCCTCTCCTTCTACTCCAATATCTCTCACACCAGTGAGTCTCCGCTTGTATTACCAGGGCCTGCGACTGGTTCCTTTTTTCCCTGTGACTTTATGTAGCTAGGGATTTCCCTGGTCTTACATTTCACAGCGATATTATGTCTTACAGAGGCTTGTTCCTCGCCTCCTCTGTATGGGAAGCAGGTCTTTTCTCCTGACCATTACCTAAGACCCCCCTCTTCTGAGGGTTGGCTGTTTTCTCTGGCAGAAAGAGGTTTCCACCTTCTCTTGGGTGTTTCTCTTTTCCCCCCTTCCTTGCTGTGAAAGGAGGCTTGCTCCCTCCCCTTGTGAGTTTTTGTTATGATTTGTCTCAAGCGTTTAGCCTCCAGTGCTTCTTTGTTTCCTCTCTGCCCTGGCTCTTACATGTGGTTGGCCACGGACAGGCCGTGTTTTGGTCTGAGACAACTTAAAGTTTTAGTCTTTGGTTGAGGACTGCTTCTGTCCTTTTTCCAGGTATTTTATTTCCGGCCAGGCACCCTCATAGTCTATTTTGTCTTGTTGGGTCTGTTCTCTTAGGGCTTCTCCTCCTGGAGATTCCTTATATATGCAGAGCGCTATGTTGTTTCCAACTTACGTCCTTCCATATGCAGAGCACTAGGTCGTTACCAACAGATGTTGCTATGCTACTCTCCTGTTCCCTCAGGGGGAGCCCTGGTTCTTCTAGATCCTTCCTCTGGCTCTCTAGTGCACTCTTGTCAACTCTTGATCCTCGCGCAGGACATCTGGCCCTGTCCCTTTTCCTCTAGCGGATTATTTTTTCCCACCTTGGGTGGAGCTGGGTGTTCCCTTGGTCCTTCTTGCAGGCCTTGTTTCCCAGGCACCTGTCCTTGGGATCTTTACTGTCTCCCTTTTTCTTTGGAACCGTTTCATCCTAGGGTCTCTCCTGGTCCTGTTGGGTCACATGGTTCTTCTGCACCTGTGCATCCTTCTTGCATGGATTTTTTGTACTCACTGTAAAATCCTTTTCTCGTAGGATGCATTGGGAGACACAGATCCCACCCTCTGTTTTTACTTACTCTCCCTGTCACCGGGCTGCTTTTTTTCTGTCCAGGAAATGTTGGTTCTTTGCTTTTGTTTCTCTCTCCTACTGCTTTTGGTACAAACTGAATAGCCTAGTGCTGTGGAGAGGGTATAGCCCACCTGGGCAGAGCCAACCTTTTTTTATATCTAGTGCCTCCTAGTGGTAGCTGGGCATATACCCATGGTGCTGTGTCCTCCAATGCATCCTATGAGAAAAGGATTTTACGGTAAGTACAAAAATCCAGTTATTGCCTACATGGCCAGGTGAAAAAATTTATTCCTAAAGCACACATTTTGATCTGTGAAACGGACTGCAAGTGGATTGTACAACACGGACTCACAGAGCTAACACGGATTTGCCACGGACGTGTGAATGAGGCTTTAGTAATATGTGACAGTACATTTCCACTCAAACTATGTAAATAAAATGGATCTACTCCACAAAGCAATCGCAATTCACACAAAAGGTAGACACTTTAGCCTGTTGGCTTCACCTCAGAAACACATGAATTTGCTGATCCTTCTAGTTCCTTAGAAGACAACAATGGCATGAATCTAAAGATCCTCTTCCAATCGGCACTATAGGCTGCAAAGGCAATGTGACATAGTGTGAAATCCAATAGACCTTTTTATATGGAATACGCTATTGCAAGTAGTGTTTTTGTCATTTTTATGTCTGTCTTTGCTATGGGTGTATGTGCCAAACGTATGAAATGGCACACCTTAACCCTTTCATGACCAAGGGTCATTGATGCCCCCGTCACCACATCTAATTTTGCAAATCTGACAAGTGTCACTTTATGTGGTAATAACTTTTGGAACTCTTTTACTTATCAAGCCAATCTGAGATTTTCTCGTGACACATTGTATTTCATGATAGTCATAAATTTGAGTCAATATATTTCATTTTTATTTATGAAAAAATCCCAAATTTACCAAACATTTTGAAAAATTTGCAATTTTTTTAATTTAAATTTCTCTCCTTTTAAAACAGAAATTGATACCTCATAAAATATTTATTACTTAACATTCCCTATATGTCTACTTTATGTTGGCATAATTTTGTAAATGTTATTTTATTTTTTTAGGACGTTAGAAGGCTTAGAATTTTAGAAGCAATTCTTAAAATGTTTACAAAAATTTCCAAAAGCCACTTTTTAAGGACCAGTTCAGGTCTGAAGTCACTTTGTGGGGCTTACATAATGGAAACCCCCCCTTAAGGACTTAGGACGTATCGGTACGGCATGGGTCCCTAATCCTTAAGGACCCATGACGTACCGGTACGTCATGGCTTTAATTTGCGATTCCGGCGCCGCTGGGGTTAATCGGAACGGGATGCCGGCTGAAATCATTCAGCCGGCATCCCGTAACAACGCGCGGGGGGGGGGGGGGGGGGGTCATTTGACCCCCCCGTATCGACGATCGCAGAAAACCGCAGGTCAATTCAGACCTGCGGTTTGCTGCGCTTTTAGCAGATTCTGATCCCCGCCGTCTCTGACCGCGGGGATCAAACTTTAAAATGCCCCTAATAAAGTTTTATTAACCCCCCCCTGCATCCCGGAATGATATTATGTGGGCGGGTGGTGCAGGGGGGTTGTCGCAGGCGGTGCGGGAGGCGGGCGGTGCGGCAGGCGATCCCCCGCCCGCCTCCCCTTAAATAATCGTTGGTGGTAAGTGGTTATACCAGGGTGCCAGCACATTGCTGACACCCTGGTATAAACGGCTGACATCGGTGATCCGATGTCAGCCGTTTAACCCTTTCCATACAGCGGTCCGTACGGACCACAGTATGGAAAAGGTTAGCAGCTCAGGGAGCTCCCTCCCTCTCCCATCAGGGGGCTGCTGTGCCTTTGCAGCCCCCCGATGGGAGAGGGAGAGAGCCCCCCAACAGCCCCGTCCTTACCCTTCCCCGTCTGCGAAGTTCTGACCAGTACTGAGCAAACGGGGAAGGTTCCCATGGCAACAGGACGCCGTCTCAGGCATCCTGCTGTCCATGGTGCTGAACAGATCTGTGCTAAAGGCAGAGATCTGTTCAGACAAAGTGTAAGTAAAATACAGTACAGTACAATATATATTGTACTGTACTGTATTATACAGACATCAGACCCAATGGATCTTCAAGAACCAAGTGGGTCTGGGTAAAAAAAAAGTGAAAAAAGTTAAGATAAAAAAAAAAACATTTATCAATGAATAAAAAATAAAATAAAATACACTACACATATTAGGTATTGCCGCGTCCGTAACGACCTGATCTATAAAACGGTCATGTTACTTTCCCCGCACGGTGAACGCCATAAAAATAAAAAAATAAAAACTATGAGAAAATTGAAATTTTGCCCACCTTACTTCCCAAAAAAGGTAATAAAAGTGATCAAAAATGTCGCATGTACGCCAAAATAGTACCAATCAAACCGTCATCTCATCCCGCAAAAATCATACCCTACCCAAGATAATCGCCCAAAAACTGAAAAAACTATGGCTCTTAGACTATGGAAACACTAAAACATGAGATACATGTGGTATCTCCGTATTCAGGAGAAGTTGGGGAATGTGTTTTGGGGTGTCATTTTACATATACCCATGCTGGGTGAGATAAATATCTTGGTCAAATGCCAACTTTGTATAAAAAAATGGGAAAAGTTGTCTTTTGCCAAAATATTTCTCTCACCCAGCATGGGTATATGTAAAATGACACCCCAAAACACATTCCCCAACTTCTCCTGAATACGGAGATACCACATGTGTGACACTTTTTTGCAGCCTAGGTGGGCAAAGGGGCCCACATTCCAAAGAGCACCTTTCGGATTTCACCGTCCATTTTTTACAGAATTTGATTTCAAACTCCTTACCACACATTTGGGCCCCTAGAATGCCAGGGCAGTATAACTACCCCACAAGTGACCCCATTTTGGAAAGAAGACACCCCAAGGTATTCGCTGATGGGCATAGTGAGTTCATGGAACTTTTTATTTTTTGTCACAAGTTAGTGGAATATGAGACTTTGTAAGAAAAAAATAAATAAATAAAAATCATCATTTTCCACTAACTTGTGACAAAAAATAAAAAATAAAAAACTCGCCATGCCCCTCACGGAATACCTTGGGGTGTCTTCTTTCCAAAATGGGGTCACTTGTCGGGTAGTTATACTGCCCTGGCATTCTAGGGGCCCAAATGTGTGGTAAGTAGGTAAATGACCTGTGAAATCCGAAAGGTGCTCTTTGGAATGTGGGCCCATTTGCCCACCTAGGCTGCAAAAAAGTGTCACACATGTGGTATCTCCGTATTCAGGAGAAGTTGGGGAATGTGTTTTGGGGTGTCATTTTACATATACCCATGCTGGGTGAGAGAAATATCTTGGCAAAAGACAACTTTTCCCATTTTTTTATACAAAGTTGGCATTTGACAAAGATATTTCTCTCACCCAGCATGGGTATATGTAAAATGACACCCCAAAACACATTCCCCAACTTCTCCTGAATACGGAGATACCACATGTGTGACACTTTTTTGCTGCCTAGGTGGGCAAAGGGGCCCAAATTCCTTTTAGGAGGGCATTTTTAGACATTTGGATACCAGACTTCTTCTCACGCTTTGGGGCCCCTAAAAAGCCAGGGCAGTATAAATACCCCACATGTGACCCCATTTTGGAAAGAAGACACCCCAAGGTATGGGGGCATGGCGAGTTCATAGAAAAAAAATTTTTTTGGCACAAGTTAGCGGAAATTGATATTTTCGATTTTTTTCTCACAAATGCTCCCTTTCCGCTAACTTGGGACAAAAATTTCAATCTTTCATGGACTCAATATGCCCCTCAGCAAATACCTTGGGGTGTCTTCTTTCCAAAATGGGGTCATTTGTGGGGTGTTTGTACTGCCCTGGCATTTGAGGGTCTCCGCAATCATTACATGTATGGCCAGCATTAGGAGTTTCTGCTATTCTCATTATATTGAGCATACGGGTAATGAGATTTTTTTTTTTCCGTTCAGCCTCTGGGCTGAAAGAAAAAAATGAACGGCACAGATTTCTTCATTCGCATCGATCAATGTGGATGAAAAAATCTCTGCCAAAAAAAGAAAAAGGAGGGGAAAGGCGTCTGCCAGGACATAGGAGCTCCGCCCAACATCCATACCCACTTAGCTCGTATGCCCTGGCAAACCAGATTTCTCCATTCACATCAATCGATGGGGATGAATAAATCCTTGCCGGGATTTTTTTTTTTTATATATACAAAGTGTTTGCCAAAGTATATGAACACCGCCACCTCCTCAGCTCATATGCCTCGGCAAACGTATCTTTTACTGCAGAGGAGAAATCTCGTCTTGCAGCGCCGCATACACCGACTTGCGTGTAATCTGACAGCAGCGCAATGCTTCTGTCAGAATGCACATCAGTGCTGCAGCTAGTCGATCGGTTGGTCCACCTGGAAGGTAAAAAAAACAAAACAAAAAAGAAAAAACCAGGCCGCAACGCAATAAATTTATTAACTTTTGAACAGAACATATAAACTTTTTTAACTTTTTTAACTGAACATTAACTTTTTTACTTACCGATAATTTTTTTTTTTGTTTCGTTTTTTTTACCTTTATAGAACAAACCTCTCCTTCCCCATGGGACAATGTGCAAAGCGCAAATCGCCCAAAGATGTGGCGAAGTACGTTATGCACTTTATCCCAGGTGAAAGGAGAGGTTTGCAGCAGCTGTGAGTAAAAGGGCCCTAATAGCCCTGTGTGCCTGTCCTGTGAGATGCAATCCTTATGCTAAGTGTACCTGTGTGTGGTACTTCCGGAAACACTCTCCAAAGCATAGGGCAGGGTGGTCAGGACAGTCAGGACAGAAATAGCAGGTGTCACGCCTTATTCCACTCCTGCTACAGACACAACATCTTTTTCGGGGTGACGGTTGGGTTGAGGTACCAGGAACAACACTGGGGAAATGTCGCTCGTGTAGACGGCTAACTACACTGGTGGATGGGGCCACGGAACCTTCTGGATACAGGAGGTTCTCGATGATCTCTTCCTGGAATTTGAGGAAGGATCGTGTTCTCCCAGCCTTACTGTAGAGAACAAAACTATTGTACAGAGCCAATTGAATTAAATATACAGACACCTTCTTATACCAGCGTCTGGTGCGTCGGGAAACTAAATACGGAGACAACATCTGGTCATTGAAGTCCACCCCTCCCATGAGCAAATTATAGTCGTGGACTGAGAGGGGCTTTTCAATGACACGGGTTGCTCGCTCAATTTGTATTGTCGTGTCTGCGTGAATGGAGGAGAGCATGTAAACGTCACGCTTGTCTCTCCATTTCACCGCGAGCAGTTCTTCGTTACACAAGGCAGCCCTCTCCCCCTTGCAAGACGGGTGGATACAAGCCGTTGGGGGAAGCCCACGCGACTAGTTCGCGCGGTGCCACAGGCGCAAATCCGTTCTAGAAACAAATGCCTAAAGAGGGCCACACTTGTGTAGAAATTGTCCACATAAAGATGGTACCCCTTGCCAAATAAGGGTGACACCAAGTCCCAGACTGTCTTCCCACTGCTCCCCAGGTAGTCAGGGCAACCGACCGGCTCCAGGGTCTGATCTTTTCCCTCATAGATCCGAAATTTGTGGGTATAGCCTGTGGCCCTTTCACAGAGCTTATACAATTTGACCCCATACCGGGCACGCTTGCTTGGGATGTATTGTTTGAAGCCAAGGCGCCCGGTAAAATGTATTAGGGACTCGTCTACGCAGATGTTTTGCTCAGGGGTATACAAATCTGCAAATTTCTGGTTGAAGTGGTCTATGAGGGGCCGAATTTTGTGGAGCCGGTCAAAAGCTGGGTGGCCTCTGGGACGGGATGTGGTGTTGTCGCTAAAATGCAGGAAACGGAGGATGGCCTCAAATCGTGCCTTGGACATAGCAGCAGAGAACATGGGCATGTGAGGAATCTGGTTCGTGGACTAATATGACCGCAATTCATGCTTTTTAGTTAGACCCATGTTGAGGAGAAGGCCCAAAAAAAAATTAAATTCGGAAACGTGGACTGGTTTCCACCGGAAAGGCTGGGCATAAAAGCTTCCCGGGTTGGCGGATATAAATTGTGTGGCATACCGGTTTGTCTCTGCCACGACTAAGTCCAAGAGCTCCGCAGTCAAGAACAGCTCAAAAAATCCCAGGGCCGAACCGATCTGAGCCGTCTCAACCCGAACTCCAGACTGGGCGGTGAAAGGGGGAACTAATGGTGCGGCTGAAGTTGGTGACTGCCAATCAGGGTTTGCCAGCACCTCAGGGACTCTAGGGGCTCTACGGGCCTGTCTGTGCGGTGGCTGCGACGGGGTAACTACTGCACGTGCCACCGTACCAGCTTCAACTGCCCTTCTGGTGCTCGCCACGTCACCATGTTGTACGGCAGTGCTGGTACTAGGTCCAGGGAGGGCTGCGCTGCTGGTGTATGCCTCACCACGTAATCCGACAGCGCCAGCCCCACTCTGCTGCTCTTGAAGCGGATCCTGCGCAACCTGTGGTCTAGCGACACGGGGCCGGGTACGCCTGGTGCTATCAGGGACCTCCACCTCCTCGTCCGAACTTTGGGTCAGAGAGCCACTGCTTTCTACAGGTTCATATTCTGACCCGCTAGATTCGTCAGATGAGGGTTCCCATTTCTCATCCGACTGGGTCAGAATCCTGTAGGCCTCTTCAGAAGAATACCCCCTGTTTGACATTTGGACTACTAAATTTAGGGGTATTCCCTGAGACTACCCAAGAAAAAAAGCAAGCCTGTCTTACAAAGGGGAGGCTAGCGAAGTACCGGAGGCCGCTGCGGTTGATAAAAAATATCAAAACTGATTTTTTTATCGCCGCAGTGCGTGTAAAATGAATGTGCAGTGATCAAAAAAATATATATTTTTTGTCACTGCGGCGGGGCGGGCGGGCGTGGGTGAACGCACGTGTGGGCGACCGATCAGGCCTGATCGGGCAAACACTGCGTTTTGGGTGGAGGGTGAGCTAAGGTGACACTAATACAATTATAGATCTGACCGTGATCAGTTTTGATCACTTACAGATACTATAAAAGTACAAATGCTGATTAGCCATACGCTAATCAGCGAATCAGTGACTGCGGTGCGGTGGGCTGGGCGCTAACCGATCGCTAACTACCTAACCAAGGAGCCTAAACTATCCTAAAACCTAACAGCCAATACTAGTGGAAAAAAAAAGTGTCAGTTTACACTGATCACTTTTTGTCTTTCACTAAGTGATTGACAGGGGGCGATCAAGGGGTTAATTTGGATGATGGGGGTGATGGAAGGTGATCTGGGGCTAAGGGTAGTGTTTGGTGGGTACTCACAGTGATGTCTGCTCCTCTGCTGGAACCAACCGACGAAAAGGACCAGCAGAGGAGCAGACAAGCCATTTAACACATCATATTTACTAATATGATGTGTTATGTGGCTTCTGATTCGTTTTTTTTGAAAATCGCCAGCCTGCCAGCCAATGATCGTTGCTGGCAGGCTAGTGACGAACTTGTCCTCTAACTTTTGCCGGCCCGCGATGCGCATGCGCGGGCCGGCTTTGAGTGAAATTTCGCGTCTCGCGAGATGACGCGTATATGCGTGACTGTGCGCAGCGCTGCCGCCTCCGGAACGCGATCCTGCGTTAGGCGGTCCGGAGGCGGTTAAATTGTATCTCTATTTTCCATTAAATCTTGTGCAACACCTAAAGGGTTAACAAAGTTTGTAAAATCAGTTTTGAATACCTTGAGGGGTGTAGTTTCTTAGATGGGGTCACTTTTATGGAGTTTCTACTCTAGGGGTGCATCAGGGGGGCTTCAAATGGGACATGGTGTCAAAAAACCAGTCCAGCAAAATCTGGCTTCCAAAAACCATACGACGCACCTTTCACTCTACTCCCTGCTGTGTGGCCGTACAGCAGTTTATGGCCACATATGGGGTGTTTCTGTAAACTACAGAATCAGGCCCATAAATAATGAGTTTTGTTTGGCTGTTAACCCTTGCTTTGTAACTGGAAAAAAATTATTAAAATGGAAAATCTGCCAAAAAAGTGAAATTTTGAAATTGTATCTCTATTTTCCATTAAATCTTGTGCAACATCTAAAGGGTTAACAAAGTTTGTAAAATCCGTTTTGAATACCTTGAGGGGTGTAGTTTCTTAGATGGGGTCACTTTTATGGAGTTTCTACTCTAGGGGTGCATCAGGGGGGCTTCAAATGGGACATGGTGTCAAAAAACCAGTCCAGCAAAATCTGGCTTCCAAAAACCATACGGCGCACCTTTCCCTCTACGCCCTACTGTGTGCCCGTACAGTAGTTTACGGCCACATATGGGGTGTTTCTGTAAACGGCAGAGTCAGGGCAATAAAGATACAGTCTTGTTTGGCTGTTAACCCTTGCTTTGTTAGTGGAAAAAATGGGTTAAAATGGAAAATTAGGCAAAAAAATGAAATTCTCAAATTTCATCCCCATTTGCCAATAACTCTTGTGCAACACCTAAAGGGTTAACGAAGTTTGTAAAATCAGTTTTGAATACCTTGAGGGGTGTAGTTTATAGAATGGGGTAATTTTTGGGCGGTTTCTATTATGTAAGCCTCGCAAAGTGACTTCAGACCTGTATTGTTCCCTAACAATTGGGTTTTTGTAAATTTCTGAAAAATTTCAAGATTTGCTTCTAAACTTCTAAGCCTTGTAACTTCTAAGCCTGATCACAGTCAGATCTATAATAGTATTAGTGTCACCTTAGTCGCCCTCCACCCAAAACACAGTGTTTGCCCGATCAGGCCTGATCGGTCGCCCACACGTGCGTTCACCCACGCCCGCCCCGCCGCAGTGACAAAAAAAAAAATTATCACTGATGATTTTTTGATCACTGCACAATCACTTTACAAGCGCTGCGGCGATAAAAAAAAATCTATTTTGATATTTTTTATCAATCGCAGAGGCCTCCGGTTTTTCGCTAGCCTCCCATTTGTAAGACAGGCTTGCTTTTTTTCTTGGGTTGTCTCAGGGAATACCCCCTAAATTTAGTAGTCCAAATGTCAAACAGGGGGTATTCTTCTGAAGAGGCCTACAGGCTTCTGACCCAGTCGGATGAGGAATGGGAACCCTCATCTGACGAATCTAGCGGGTCAGAATATGAACCTGCAGAAAGCAGTGGCAGTCTGACCCAAAGTTCGGACAAGGAGGTTGAGGTCCCTGATAGCACCAGGCGTACCCGGCCCCGTGTTGCTAGACCACAGGTTGCGCAGGATCCGCTTTAAGGGCAGCAGAGTGGGGCTGGCGCTGTTGGATTACGTGGTGAGGCATACACCAGCAGCGCAGCCCATCCTGGACCTAGTACCAGCACTGCCGTACAACATGGTGAAGTGGCGAGCACCAGAAGGGCAGTTGAAGCTGGTACGGTCGCACGTGCATTATCTCCCCCGTCGCAGCCACCGCACAGACAGGCCCGTAGAGTCCCTAGAGTCCCTGAGGTGCTGGCAAACCCTGATTGGCAGTCCCCAACTTCAGCCGCACCTGTAGTTCCCCCCTTTCACCGCCCAGTCTGGAGTTCGGGTTGAGACAGCTCAGATTGGTTCGGCACTGGGATTTTTTGAGCTGTTCTTGACTGCGGAGCTCTTGGACTTAGTCATGGCAGAAACAAATCGGTATGCCACTCAATTTATAGCCGCCAACCCAGGAAGCTTTTATGCCCAGTCTTTCCGGGGGAAACCCGTCCAAGTTTCCGAAATTACAATTTTTCTGGGCCTTCTTCTCAACATGGGTTTAACCAAAAAGCATGAATTGCGGTCATATTGGTCCACGAACCCAATTCATCACATGCCCATGTTCTCTGCTGCTATGTCCAGGACACGATTTGAGACCATCCTGCGTTTCCTGCACTTTAGCGACAACAGCACCTCTCGTCCCAGAGGCCACCCAGCTTTTGACCTGCTCCACAAAATTCGGCCCCTCATAGACAACTTCAACAACAAATTTGCAGATTTGTATACCCCTGAGCAAAACATCTGCGTAGACGAGTCCCTTATACATTTTACCGGGCGCCTTGGCTTCAAACAATACATATCAAGCAAGCGCGCCCGGTATGGGGTCAAATTGTATAAGCTCTGTGAAAGGGCCACAGGCTATACCCACAAATTTCGGATCTATGAGGGTAAAGATCAGACCCTGGAGCCGGTCGGTTGCCCTGACTACCTAAGGAGCAGTGGGAAGACAGTCTGGGACTTGGTGTCACCCTTATTTGGCAAGGGGTACAATCTTTATGTGGACAATTTTTACACAAGTGTGCCCCTCTTCAGGCATTTGTTCCTAGAACAGATTGGCTGCTGTGGCACCATGCGACCTAGTCGCCGGGGCTTCCCCCAATGGCTCGTTACCACCCGTCTTGCAAGGGGGGAGAGGGCTGCCTTGTGTAACGAAGAACTGAAATGGAGAGACAAGTGTGACGTTTACATGCTCTCCTCCATTCACACAGACACGACAATACAAATAGAACGGGCAACCAGTGTCATTGAAAAGCCCCTCTCAGTCCACAACCTTCACATGGGAAGGGTGGACTTCAGTGACCAGATGTTGGCTCCTTATTTAGTTTCCCGACGCACCAGACGCTGGTATAAGAAGGTGTCTGTATATTTGATTCAATTGGCTGCATATAATAGTTTTGTTCTCTACAGTAAGGCTGGGAGAACAAGGATCCTTCCTCAAATTTCAGGAAGAGATCATCGAGAACCTCCTGTATCCAGGAGGTTCTGTGGCCCCATCCACCAGTGTAGTGAGCCGTCTACACGAGCGACATTTCCCCAATGTCGTTGCTGGTACCTCAACCCAACCGTCACCCCGAAAAAGATGTTGTGTCTGTAGCAGGAGTGGAATAAGGCGTGACACCCGCTATTTCTGTCCTGACTGTCCTGACCACCCTGCCCTATGCTTAGGGGAGTGTTTCCGGAAGTACCACACACAGGTACACTTAGCTTAGGGATTGCATCTCACAGGACAGGCACACAGGGCTATTAGGGCCCTTTCACTCACAGCTGCTGCAAACCTCTGTTTTCACCTGGGACAAAGTGCATAATGTACTTTGCCACATCTTTGGGCGATTTGCGCTTTGCACATTGTCCCATGAGGAAGGAGAGGTTTGTCCTATAAAGGTAAAAAAAAAAAAAAATCACCGGTAAGCAAAAAAGTTAACGTTCTGTTCAAAAAGTTAAAGGGGTTATCCCATTTCGCCTTTTTTATATTTACCACTGCCACCGCGCCGTTCACTTCCTGGATTCTGGCTGGGGGCGGGCTTCATCTTGATTGAAGTCTTCTCCCGGCCGGGCCGCGCGCTGGACTGAACACGCTGCTGCGCATGCGCCATGTGACTTATTTCTGGCCAGTATAGTACAGAGCCGGTGTGCGCGTTCGCAGCTCTGTGCTGGCTGGGAAGAAGTCACCGTCGCGCATGCAAGGCAGCGTGCGCATTCAGGACAGCGAGCGGCCCGGCCGGGAGAAAAGAAGGAGTCTTCTAAGCAAGCGCGACTATCGGGATTCTGGAGAAGAGCGGTGGCCGTAACCAGGGGAGACTGAGTCACAACAATAAGGTAAGTGGGGATGAATTTTCTCCTAAACGGTGGGAATTGGTTAATCAAATATATTTACAAAAATGATCACTGTCAAATCATTAACTGATTTAACAGTGATCATTATGATGGGATAACCCCTTTAAAGAAAGTTTATATGTTCCGTTCAAATGTTATTATAAAGTTAATAAATTTATTGTGTTGCGGCCTGGTTTTTTCTTTTTTGTTTTTTTTTACCTTCCAGGTGGACCAACCGATCGACTAGCTGCAGCACTGATGTGCATTCTGACAGAAGCATTGCGCTGCTGTCAGATTACACAAAAGTCGGTGTATGCGGCGCTGCAAGACGAAATTTCTCCTCTGCAGTAAAAGATACGTTTGCCGAGGCATATGAGCTGAGGGGGAGGTGGTGTTCATATGCTTTGGCAAACACTTTGTATATAAAAAAATTAATAAAAAATCCCGGCAATGATTTATTCATCCACATCGATTGATGTGAATGGAGAAATCGGGTTTGCCAGGGCATACGGGCTAAGTGGGTTTGGATGTTGGGCGGAGCTCCTATGTCCTGGCAGACGCCTTTCCCCTCCTTTTTTTTTTTTTGGCAGAGATTTTTTCATCCACATTGATCGATGCGAATGAAGAAATCTGTGCCGTTCATTTTTTCTTTCAGCCCAGAGGCTGAACGGAAAAAAAATCTCATTACCCGTATGCTCAATATAAGGAGAATAGCAGAAACTCCTAATGCTGGCCATACATGTAATGATTGCGGAGACCCTCAAATGCCAGGGCAGTACAAACACACCACAAATGACCCCATTTTGGAAAGAAGACACCCCAAGGTATTCGCTGAGGGGCATATTGAGTCCATGAAAGATTGAAATTTTTGTCCCAAGTTAGCGGAAAGGGAGACTTTGTGAGAAAAAACAAAAAAAATCAATTTCCGCTAACTTGTGCCAAAAAAATAAAAATTATATGAACTCGCCATGCCCCTCATTGAATACCTTGGGGTGTCTTCTTTCCAAAATGGGGTCACATGTGGGGTATTTATACTGCCCTGGCATTTTAGGGGCCCTAAAGCGTGAGAAGAAGTCTGGAA
This sequence comes from Bufo bufo, assembly GCF_905171765.1. Classification (NCBI taxonomy): domain Eukaryota; kingdom Metazoa; phylum Chordata; class Amphibia; order Anura; family Bufonidae; genus Bufo; species Bufo bufo. The sequence continues at coordinate 216,918,174 of NC_053391.1, forward strand.
TCTAAATGTCTAAAAATGCCCTCCTAAAAGGAATTTGGGCCCCTTTGCGCATCTAGGCAGCAAAAAAGTGTCACACATGTGGTATCGCCGTACTCAGGAGAAGTTGGGGAATGTGTTTTGGGGTGTCATTTTATATATACCCATGCTGGGTGAGATAAATATCTTGGTCAAATGCCAACTTTGTATAAAAAAATGGGAAAAGTTGTCTTTTGCCGAGATATTTCTCTCACCCAGCATGGGTATATGTAAAAAGACACCCCAAAACACATTGCCCTACTTCTTCTTAGTACGGCGATACCAGATGTGTGACACTTTTTTGCAGCCTAGGTGGGCAAATGGGCCCACATTCCAAAGAGCACCTTTAGGATTTCACAGGGCATTTTTTACACATTTAGATTTCAAACTACTTCCCACACATTAGGGCCCCTAAAATGCCAGGGCAGTATAACTACCCCACAAGTGACCCCATTTTGGAAAGAAGACACCCCAAGGTATTCCGTGAGGGGCATGGCGAGTTCCTAGAATTTTTTATTTTTTGTCACAAGTTAGTGGAATATGAGACTTTGTAAGAAAAAAAAAAAAAAAAAAAATCATCATTTTCCGCTAACTTGTGACAAAAAATTAAAAGTTCTATGAACTCACTATGCCCATCAGCGAATACCTTAGGGTGTCTACTTTCCAAAATGGGGTTATTTGTGGGGTTTTTCTACTGTCTGGGCATTGTAGAACCTCAGGAAACTTGACAGGTGCTCAGAAAGTCAGAGCTTCTTCAAAAAGCGGAAATTCACATTTTTGTACCATAGTTTGTAAACGCTATAACTTTTACCCAAACCATTTTTTTTTTACCCAAACATTTTTTTTTATCTAAGACATGTAGAACAATAAATTTAGAGAAAAATGTATATATAGATGTCATTTTTTTTTTTAAACATTTTACAACTGAAAGTGAAAAATGTCTTTTTTTTTTGCAAAAATTTTGTTAAATTTCGATTAATAACAAAAAAAAGTAAAAATGTCAGCAGCAATGAAATACCACCAAATGAAAGCTCTATTAGTGAGAAGAAAAGGAGGTAAAATTCATTTGGGTGGTAAGTTGCATGACCGAGCAATAAACGGTGACTCCAACATGTCTAGATTACGGGTAATTAAAATGTCAGGGAGAAACCCTTAATACTGATGTATACTGGATAGGTCAAGAAGGTCATGTGAACATATTAGGTATTTAGAATAAATGTTGAAATTGTTATGTGGTACAACAGTGCCCACTAGAGATAGATGGATAATAGTATGTCATTTTCACCAGTGCAGCGGGGGGGGGGGTGTATGCGGGCGGGGGCAAGCACGCGATCATCCGCCCGTCCCCTCTCTCAGGATGGCCGAGCGGTTTGCAGAGTGTCAGTACATTGCTGACACTCTGCTTGAAACGCCTGACATCTGTGCTGGCACAGATGTAAGGTGTTTAACTCCTTCCATGCCGCGGTCCGTAGGCTGTGCCTTTCCAGCCCCCCTCCCTCCCCATCACCCACTGCTCTGCTGTGGCAGCGAGTGATGGTTACCATGGCAACCGGACGCCTTCACAGGCGTCCGGCTGTCCACGGTGCTGATCAGAGGCTGTCCATGATGCTGATCAAACTTCTGCTAAAGGCAGAAGTCTAATCAGACTTTGTAAAGTGAAAATACAGTACAATACACTATATAGTGTACTTTACTGTATTATACAGACCTCAGACCCACTGGATCTTCAAGAACCAAGTGGGTCTGGGTCACAAAAATGTAAAAAAAAAGTAAAAATAAAAAAACACATTTATCACTGATTAAAAATGAAAAAAATAAAATTCCCTACACATGTTTGATATCACCGCGTCCGTACGACCTGATCTATAAAACTGTCATGTTACCTTCCCCGCACGGTGAACGCAATATAAATAAAAAAATAAAAACTATGATGAAATCAAAATTTTGCCCACCTTACTTCCCAAAAAAGGTAATAAAAGTGATCAAAAAAGTCGTATGTACGCCAAAATAGTACCAATCAAACCGTCACCTCATCCCGCAAAAAATTAGCCTCTACATCTCATCCCGCAAAAATCATACCCTACCCAAGATAATCGCCCAAAAACTGAAAAAAACTATGGCTCTCCGACACTAGATTTTTTTTTGTTTTAAAAATGAAATCATTGTGTAAAACTTACATAAATAAATAAAAAAGTATACATAATAGGTATCGCCGCATCCGTAATAACATGCTCTATAAAAATATCACATGACCTAACCCCTCAGGTGAACACCGTAAAAAATAATAATATAAAAACGGTGTAAAAAAAGCAATTTTTTTGTCACTTTTCATCACAAAAAGTGTAATAGTAAGCGATCAAAAAGTCATATGCACCCCAAAATAATGCCAATCAAACCGTCAACTCATCCCGCAAAAAATGACACCCTACCTAAGATAATCGCCCAAAAACTGAAAAAAACTATGGCTCTCAGACTATGGAGACACTAAAACATGATTATTTTTTTTTGTTTAAAAAATTAAATCATTGTGTAAAACTTACATAAATAAAAAAATAGTATACATATTAGGTATCGCCGCGTCCGTGGCAACCTGCTCTATAAAAATACCACATGATCTAACCTGTCAGATGAATGTTGTAAATAACAACAAAAAAAACTGTGCCAAAACAGCTATTTCTTGTTACCTTGCCTCACAAAAAGTGTAATATAGAGTAACCAAAAATCATATGTACCCTAAACTAGTACCAACAAAACTGACACCCTATCCTGTAGTTTCTAAAATGCGGTCACTTTTTTGGAGTTTCTACTCTAGGGGTGCATCAGGGGGGGCTTCAAATGGGACATGGTGTCAAAAAAACAGTCCAGCAAAATCTGCCTTCCAAAAACCGTATAGCCTTCTTTCCTTCTGCGCCCTTCCGTGTGCCTGTACAGCCGTTTACGACCACATATGGGGTGTTTCTGTAAACTTCATAATCAGAGCCATAAATATTGAGTTTTGTTTGGCTGTTAACCCTTGCTTTGTAACTGGAAAAAATTATTAAAATGGAAAATCTGCCAAAAAAGGGAAATTTTTTAATTGTATCTCTATTTTCCATTAATTGTTGTGAAACACCTAAAGGGTTAACAAACTTTGTAAAAATCAGTTTTGAATACCTTGTTTCTATTATGTAAGCCTCACAAAGTGACTTCAGACCTGAACTGGTCCTTAAAAAGTTGGTTTTTGAAAATTTCTGAGAAATTTCAAGATTTGCTTCTAAACTTCTAAGCCTTGTAACGTCCCCCAAAAATAAAATGTCATTCCCAAAATGATCCTAACATGAAGTCGACAAAAGGGGAATGTAAAGTAAAGGGACAGTAAGGGACATTAAAGGGACAGGTTGTTGAGGACCTAGTACACATACACATACGACGTCTGGCAGTGCCGCCTATCTCTCTTCTCTCCACACCCTTCACTCTCAAAAAGTGACCCCATTATGGGGTACATATGATTTTTTATTGCTGTATATTAAATTTTTTGTGAGGCAAGGCACCTTTTTTATTTTTTACAAGATTCGTCTGACAGGGTAGATCTTGTGCTATTTTTATAGAGCAATTTGTTACGGATGCAATGATATCAAATACTGTATGTCTACTTTGTTTGTTTCAGATTTACATAATAAAGCATTTTTGAAAAAAATATTATGTTTTTGTGTCTCCATTTTCTGAACGTCTTATTTTTTTTTTATTTTTCTGCCGAAAAACGTGCATTGACTCGTTTTTTGTAGAAAGAGTTGCCATTTTTATTGGTACCATTTTTGGGTACATATGATTTTTTGATCATTCATTATTACACTTTATGGGGCAAGGTGACCAAAAAATTGGTTGTTTTTGAACAGTTTTTATTTATTTTTACAGCGTTGACCTGAGGGGTTAGATCATCTGACATTTTTATAGAGCAGATCGTTTGTTACGGATGTAGCCATACCTAATATGTATACTGTAACGGAACGCCTAGCACCCCGACCGGGTACCTCCGTCGATAGGTGCTCCTAGTGCTTCCAGAGGACTCCAAGCACTCCACTCGACACCGTCAGCACTGCAGACCCCACGAACCGCCGAAGCTTGGTGGAGGTCTCGCCGTCTCCTACCCACCCTGGACCTACGACAAGGCTCCAGGCTCCAGTGGGTGAATCTCTCCTAAATCCAGAGACAGGAACCAGGAGCAAGCTCTTACAAGAGCTTATACTCAGGGGAGTATTATGATATAGCAATCCCCAAGAGTGTAGTTATCCCATGAGCCAAACATGAGCCAAGACTTCATGAAGGTATAAAACAGGAACTGGCTGTACTTCACGTACAGCCTCTTTTATTCACAAACCAAAAACATAGTACTGCCCACAGGGTTTTGAAATACAACCAATCAATATGTTACAACACATACAATGTAAGTACAGCAACCAATCGTTCACGCCCCTAGGGGACCAGAAGGGAGACTGTGACACAGGACAGAAATGTAGCAATTCAGGATACAGACACAACACATCCCCACAATGCATCATGGTTTCCTCCTCTCTGTCCTGGAGACAACTGGGGAGTAATCCAATTATCTCTCAGGACAAAGGGCAATCGCCAATACACATGTGGAACAACAGGACAGGAATCCCCACCCAAACACACAAAATCCTCCCTTCTGTCTGTGATATAATTATGGATTAACATAACTATCACAGACAGTAAAAATACAGTTTTTAAACATACTCTATAACTTTACAACCAAACATTCCATCTCTATAAAAATTACATATTTAAACTCTGCATACATCAAATATAACCACTTCCAAAAATCACACAAATCCCTCCAGCGGATCAAAAGTTAAGTGGAAGTCCTTTATGACCGACCGCAAGCACAATTTCCTGCCCAAAACAGTTCCATAGATTTGGGCTGTGCGGTCGGTCAATTTCATGCAGAAAAACGACTAAGTCCCATCTTCGAATGGGACTTAGTCTCTGGAGCTGAAAGTTCCGTATGGAAGAAGGTAAGGGTCAGCGATGTTCGTGTATTTGCGCATCCGATTTTAGTATACACCGCTGACCGCGTTCGGTCCTATTAACAGTCCAGACATGCGGCATAGTTCTGTTACACTGTTCTTGAAGGGTAATATGTCCCGGGGCAATAGTCGTAGGGCAAGAGGCTGGTAAACAGGCCTCTCCAAAACCCAGTGGCGAGGTTGGTTTCGCCACATATACTTTTCCTTATTTATTTAAGTTTTACACAATAATAGCATTTTTAAAACAAAAGAATTGTTTTAGTGTCTCCATAGTCTGAGAGCCATAGCTGTCCGCATCTTTTGCGGCCCCATTGAAGTGAATGGGTCCGCATCCGAGCCGAAAAAACGGCGGCTGGGATGCTGACCTAAACAACGGCCGTGTGCATGAGGCCTTACACTGATAGATGGCAACACTGGACGCCTTTGCAAGGCATCCGGTTGCCATGGCAACCATCGGGCCGCTGCCATCGCAGCGCAGCAGCCCGATGGTTGAGAGAGGGAGCCCCCTCCCTCTGGTAACCTCTTGGATGCCGCTGACAGCGGCATCTAAGTGGTTACAGCAGAGTGTCAGCATACAGCTGACACTCACTGCTCAGGAACAGAGCCTCCGCCATCAGATACAGCAGGACCACTGCACAAGGGGGCACAGGTGAGGAATGGGGAGGGGACACAGATGGCAGGGGACATGGATGGGGGCAGAATCCATGAATGGGGCAGAAACCATGGATGGGGGCAGGCGGGCGCAGTTGCTGGCACATACACAGTGCACAGCCGGCAAAGAGGGCGCATACATATTGGAGGCAGGGCGCACAGAAAGGGCACAGATCGGGGCAGGGGGCACATATTGGGGGCATGGAGGATATGGTACCTGATTTCAGGCTCTGATCTGCTTGAAACCGGCATTTTAACACTGCCGCGCACCGATTGGTTAGTCTGCACAGACTAACCAATCAGAGCGATCGTCGGCAAGAGACCAGTCTGATTGGTCCCTTGCTGGCATTACTGGACCGTATGCTGTCCGTGACAGCAGCAGTGCAGGGGCAGAAGGTTTAATTCTAGCGTTTTGCAGCACTTGGATTAAAGAGTTGCCATAAGGTTAATATGCGTGCTAGCTGCACGGGGCATGTGTAATTAGCACGTATATAGCCGTATGGCGGTCGTGAAGGGGTTAATATATTTGGCATGATAACAATGTGGTTTACAATGATATATGTAAAAGTAGACCAGTGGCTTACCTGGCATGGAGGTGCAACTTTTTAGCGACTTTTGCAAATGTCGCACATACTAAATGTGCCATAATCCAGGTCTAATCTTGCTTTTAGTCTTTACACGTAGACCACTTTGAAAAATGATGAGAATCACCATTCTTTTTATTTTGTATTTTATTTTGAAGCATTCAATATGACATTTAGGAAGTTTAACCCTTTAAGTGCATCACTGCAGCACTTTCATTCTTTGAAGACTTTCAAATTGTAATACTTTTTTTCTTTAACACAGCAGATTTTAACAGAGAAATAGAACTCAATATTTATTACTCTAATTCTGCAGCTTTTAGAAATATTCCTTATGTGACCCTAATATACTAAAATGCAGGCCTCAAAAATGAAGGAACACCTCAAGGACACTTTTCAGTACTTTTTCATGTTTGCAGAAGCCTTGAGGTGTTTCATAGATATTATTAACATTGGGCATAAAAATGAAAAATTACTTTTTTTCCAATAGTATGTGGCAAAAGGAGAAGACACATCAAATAATTTGTTAAGTGTGGCAGTATGTGGTTGTAAACTGTTGTTTGGGCACAGAAGGGAAGCAGCATTTTGACAGAATGGGTTTGGGCACCATGTTGCATTTGCAATGCCCCTGAGATACTAGTACTTGGGAAACACTCAAGAATTAACCCTTTTTAGGAAGCTAAGCCCCCATGTGGCTCAGATAGGGGTGTATTAACGGTTTTGACACAAGTGTTTCATAGACTTTAACACTGGAGCATTTTCTCCAATAGTATGTTGCTTTGGCCAGCAATTGGGTGGTCTCCCAGTTTGTTAATAACCAGTATGTAGTCTTTAACTGCTGTTTGTTAACATGTCAAGGCTCAGGGAAGGAGTGTAATTTGACTTTTGGAGTGCACATTTTACTGGAATGGTTTTTGGGCTTCTTGTCACATTTGCAACACCACTGAGGTACCAGTACAATGGAAACCCCCAAGAAATTACCCAATTCTGGAAACTACAACTCCCAAGGATTTTTTCTAGGGGTATAGTGATAGTTTTGACCCTATGGGTGTTTTATTTAACATTGGACCGTGAAAATGAAAACATAAATTTTTTCCAGTAGTACATTGCTTTAGCCCCAAATTCTTCATTTTCACAAGGGTTAATCAGCGAAAAGGCACTCCTCACACCGTTATGCAGTTTCTCCCAAATACGGCAAGGCTCAGAAGGAAAAGGATGCCATTTTTATTTTGGAACATGGATTTTGTTGAAATGATTTAACAACCAATTTTTAACAACCATAACTTTATATTTGTGTGAGGGCTTTTTTGGTGGGATAACCTGTAGGTTTTATTGATACTATTTTGGGGTATATGCTGTATGGCTTTCCGATTGCTTTTTATTTAATATATTGGGAGGTGGGGTAGCCAAACAATTTAACTATGCCATGTTTTTTTTTTTTTTATGGGGGGCCACTGTGCAGTACAAATGAGGTGTTAATTTTATACTTTGGATTGACACCAGTATGACAACACTGAATTTATATAGTAGTTTTATTAGAGCAAGTAAGTGGATTTTTTTCTTACTCTTACACTGTGCCTAGACAATCAGTCTCAATTCAATGCTCAAGTCTGTCTGTCTAGTGAATTCAATGCTTAAATCTGTCTGTAGTGAAAATAAGTTAGCAGATGAATGAAGGATCAGATTACATCTGCATCCCATATAAGTCTGTGGAGAGAAGAGGGAATAGGATGAGATGGAGGGCAGAGGCAGAGAGACACACAGAACCTGCTGCTGGCTAGGAAGTGATGTAAGCTGGCCATGCACAGTAGATCTATGTTGACTTAATCCATCAATTTTGACAGGTTCCGCCAACCATCTAATGTGTATTTGCTTCCTGACTCTCCCCTGCTGGCTGATGTTGGGGTTGGATTGCATATGTATGGGAGGTTTGGAATGTACAGCTGTCAGCCAACAGTTATCTATATGACCAGCTTTACTGTTTCACTTCTCTGCTGCTGCTTATAAGGATGTGCTATAGAGAAATAGGGGAGTCTCATGTTTTCTCCATGTGCAGTCTATGGGAGATTATAGCAGGTAGTGTCCAGCCACCAGCTCAGGAATAACTGACAATCGGAGACTGCAGAGGAGGAAACATGGCAAAGAATGCCAGATACACGTCATCAAATCATCTGATGTAGTTTTCTTTCTCATTAACACACAAGGTATCCTGAAAATCATCTGAAACTACAGCTACCCATAACAGCTTAAACATTTGTTCCCTGTGTGTCCTAAAGAATCCTTAGGCCTTCCTTCCTTAACCCTGCAACTGCTGGAGAGTAGTGTGTGTCAGTGGATAAACCTGTTTATGAGGACTTCGTACCTTGCGCCTAGAACTGGATAGGTGATGGCAACTAGTTGTCTATCTGCGGTGTAGAGACCTGGTTGTGTTAGGGCCGGGGTGTGAGTTATCCTCAGTTTTCTAAACTGAGCAAAAGCATAACTCTTCACAGTCAGGCCCAGTCATTGTGTGACAATGTACATTCATTTTAACACTATCAATTAACTTGCTGAGCTTTGCAACCTGCTGAAAAATAGAAATGTCACATAGCAAACCAATTGTTCATTTGAATTATGTTTAATCATTATAAAACTCATCATAATATGTAGCATTTTTATTATGATTAAAGGGAGTCTGTCAACATGATTTTGGACTATTATATGCAGTAATATATTAGTAGTACTGCATATATGGAGTCCAGGTCTCTATTTTTAATTTTTCTGTTGTCCTCCATTCCCCTCACTATCAGCATTTAAAGGGGTATTCCCATCACAGACAATGAAGGCATATCGCTGTCACAGGCTCCCTTTAAAGCACTATTTTCATTTCTTATTACAAAACTATGCCTCCTTTGACTTACATGTTTTTTTTTTATTATGTCTTCAAGTAAAGCAAGACAATGAAAAAAGACAAGAGATGCAAAAGGAACAAAATATTGAACTGGCTAAATGCAAAAAGCAGGTATGGTTACAGAACATATTCATTGTTACAAATCAAAAAACCCTAAGGTCGGTATTTTGAAATTGCATGCAGAAAATGTAACTTTGAGGCTTTAGGCTTTTTTTAGAATGTTTTTTTTTTTTTTTTTTTTTGTGGCTTTTTAATACTGTTATTTTGTTTAAAGGGGTTGATCCCCTTTAAAAATATTCTGCAGTTTTCAAACCAGCACCTGGATCTAAATACTTTTGTAATTGCGTGTAATAAAATTTTTAGCATTTAGTTATTCAATAAAATGTATTTGTATAGCGCCACCTGCTGTTTGTTTTTTTATTTCTTTGTCCATCTCACTGAGATGGACTTACATACTCCGTTCCATCCTTCTGCCTCCTGAACTGGGATAAGGAGAGAACTGCAACAGAAAGGACATGTCTTCTCAGCTGCCAGCTTGATATAAATCTATCACAGCAACTGGAACAATGAATGGGGAGATCTTTGGATCCATGTGAGGTACAGGGCTGGTTCTAGCTTTGTTAGAAAGAGATATTCATGTACTATATGACGTCAAATTTTTATTTTTACGTTAAAGGGGTTTTCTGGGATTTTGATACTGACCTATCCTTAGTATCTGATCGGTGGGGGTCTCACACCTGCCAGTCTCCTGTTTGAGAAGGCATTGGCACTGCCTTCTCGCAGTTTACCAAACACAGCGCTGTACATTGCAGAATAAAGTTATCATGTATTTTATACTCTACCCTGAACACTATAAAACATAAAATACAATGCTGTATTTCTTCATGCGTACCATTACACTGCAAAAATGAATAAACTTTGAGATTTCATGTGTTTCACCTCATTGTATAACCGTTCAGTTTAACCCCAGGATCCACCTCAACTAAAGAACATATGAATATTTCTCCTGCGCCACTCTGCTTCTCCCAGCTGGGCATTATTTATCCAGCTACAGCAAAGACGTCATGCCGACAAAACGTGACGTCAACATGACATCATCTCTGCAGACAGGTAAATAGATCCTGGCCAGGAGTAACAGAGTGGAGGCTCAGGATCTGTGTCCGTATTTTTCGCTTTATAAGACGCACTTCTTAGCAAGAAAAAGTCTTGCTAAAAAGTGCCTTTGTCTTATAAACGGCAGTCAGGGAGATCCAGCATGGCCAGACCCACTGACTGCTTCCTTAATGATCAGGCAGAGTGCACATTCAGCACTTTGCCCGATCAGTGAGAGAGCTGCACATCTGCACTCACCTCTCTTTTCCAGCCGAAACCGAGCAGGAGAATGATCCATTCAGCACGTAGGGAGGAAGGTCCTGCGCTGTACTGAATAGAGATGAGAACTCTGGTATAGCTTATAGGGGTCACCCAACCCCTATAATGACCCCCAAAATGTCCGGGCCCCTCATACTGGTTATACATTCTCGAGGGTAACTCTAGGGAGGCTCATTTCCGTTGCAGCTTGCTATTGGCTGTCCCCCGCCGCCTGATGTTTTGATTCTTGCGACAGGGAGATGCATTGGCGGCCGTGCGAGCATCTGAAGCGACGCTGTTGCTGGGTAGCAGGATTTTGGGGGGCATTATAGGGGTTGGAGCTTCAAAGAGGACCTAGAGAATATTTTCTCTAATTTTCTGTTGTCTAAACCTAGGGTGCATTTTATAGTCCGGTGGATCTTATAAAGCAAAAAATATGGTACTTATTTGCTCTGTATTTCAGGCTGCTCATGCAGAATAGATGAATGTCAATGAGAGAAAAAAGATAAATACCAATGGACATGATAATCATTTATAATTATAATTATTGCTTTGATTCTATTAGATACTGGAACTGACACAAGACAAAGAACACAAAGAAAAAAAGATATTAAATTTGACATGTCAGCTGAATGAATCCACTGATAGAATTCAAGAGCTAAATGAAACTTCAGGTAGAACTGTCTACGTACTGTTCTATATTTTTTCACAAAAGTGTTCCACATGTATCTGTATTGACTTATTCTGTGTTAATTCTTTTTTGGTGAAAAATAAATTTTCAGATTTTTTTTATGATACTACTCAACATCAGAGAACATGACTAAAAAACTAATCCCAATATATTAGCCCACTCATGTGGCTAATATGCATGAATCATGAAGTGGTGCATGCATTTAGAAGCTGAAAATCATACAGACCTAGTTCTGATGACAGCTAAGAGGTCAATACTGTCCACCACCTGTACAAGCATAGCTGGAGTTAGTGAACCTTCTGTTGAGTCCAAGGGATTCCTTAGTCTTTACCTTTGAACTCATGGGGTTTGGACTAGTCGGACAGAAAACAAGGTTGTATCAGAATTCAGTGCCAGTGAGCAGACAAAAGTGATGTTTAAAAACGGAGTTGGAATTCAAACCAGGAAAATGAGCCTCATGAAAGAAACAACCAAAGGACAAGACAACCAGAAACCAGGGACATAGTCAGAAGTTTGGGACACCTGATAATGGGCAAGGTTGTATTGGCTAGAGGCTGTACAGAACGAGCAAGGACACTCAAACAGTTATCTGGCCATCATGTAATATTGGCTAGCGGCTGTATAAGAATGAGTGAGGACACTTAAAGGGAACCTGTCACCTCAAAAATGCATCTACACCCGCCAGCAGTACCTCGTAGTAGCTCGCAGCCTGTTAATAATCATGTGTTTCATCCTGTTGTCCGATGCTGCGTAAGTTCAAAAAATGCAGTTTTATTCTCCATCAGTGCTTTAGTGCTGGCCAGCTTGAAGTCAAGGGGGCAGCGGCCTCCTTGCTTCAAGTCAAGGTAACCACGCACCCTAACCGACCCCTCTTGCCTGAGAGTGACAGCCTGCAGTGCGGCTGCGATTCCCCAAGTCTCGCGCATGCACACTGCGCCGCTGAAACCCGTCTCACACCTTGACTTGAAGAAAGGAGGCCGCTGCCACCTTGACTTCAAGCTGGACGGCACTATAGCGCTGATGGAGAATAAAACTGCTTTTTTTTAACTTACGTGGCTTTGGGCTACTGAGGTACTGCTGGCGGGTGTAGAGGCAGTTTTGAGGTGACAGATTCCCTTTAAGCAGTTATTATCTGGCCGTCCAAATAAATTACCCTGATGACCAACTTGGATGTGGAGGGCAGTGAAAGTTAACACCAAGGTTGGACCAGACAAGTTTGGATCAGACAAGTGAGGCTCTTGTGGTGATGATTAGAATCCAGTCCACAAACGTTTTTTTTTCTCCGGTGACAGACCTCTAGGTGTAAGATTCATAATGCTACAAAAGTCAATGACATAGGTTTGACGGGGAGCATTATTGACTGGCTGCATTAGATGCATTTTTTGAAGAATCTAGAATAAACTCTCTCAATATTCTTCTTAACTATCATGGAACAGCGGATGTGAATCCACTGTGCCACTGACTAGCAATACTCTAGAAGGGCGTGACCTAAGCAGCTACCCGGATTTCACTAGAGCCTTAGATGGTGAGGATAGGCTTGACCAACGGTAGTTGCCAGGGGCTACTCTGGATCGTAAACCAGTCAGACAGTGAAGTACATGCAAAGGTACCGACAGTATAGACCAGTAAGTTAAAGGCTATGTACACCTTTGGGGCAATTTTTTATGATTGCATTTTACTAATTATGGTCTTAAAATCATTTTTCCAGTTTAGCCATTATTAAAAATATTGAACCATTCTGTCACAAGGGGTTAACTGTTTTTCTAGCTGTGTGAATAATACTTTTTACTTTCGCTTATCTCTAAATTACTAAAAGGTCATAAACATTTATTTAAGCCACATTCTTATCAGTTAGATAAGAATTGAGCTATAATGAGTGTTTATAACGTCAGAGATAAGGAGCCATCAGCTGAGCTGTCTGAAGGAACAGAATAAAAATTCAGATCCTACTACTAGAGAAACTCAAGGCTTTACAAAGACAGTGGTACAAAGTCAAAAAATTATTTTAGCTCAAAATGAATACAATGGAATAATAAATAAAAATTGCCCCCAAAGGTGTACATAGTTAATTTCTCCTTATTCCCTTACTAAGTAAACACATTTAGTCTTAAAGGGATTCTGTCACCAGGTTTCACCCCTGTCAGCTAAAAATATGCTGATGTTCAAGGCGTCTTCACGATTCCTAATGTGGGCTTATAAATGTCATCTGTGGGCTTATTTAGCTAAAAAACAGCTATTACTAACCTGTCAGTCAAACAAATAAGGTGCCTGCCTCAGGTACCTGGCAGCCACCCAGGCACTGCCTTGCCTCTGTTAAGTGCCTTACCTCTGATACAGCAGGTTGTAGGTTCAGGCCCCAACAGTCACTTTTAACTCTCTGCTGTATCCTGGCCCCAGAAGCCCCCTGGCCTTCCGTTTTTCTCTCTCTGAGGGTCGCTTCTTCTGTTCTCCCCCCAACCTGGCCCCCGTTCGTCGCGGCTTCTCTGGGGCACTATCGCGATCGCGGACGTTTTTCGGGCCGCGCTCCACTAATTTAGTCCCCGGCTTTTCGGGCCTACTAGGCCGCAACTTCCCGCCCACTTTCTGACTTCCCGGGCTTACTCTGTCACCTCCCCTCCGTGGGGGGAGCCTGGGAGGGGCCTCTCCTGCCTGCCAGTCCAGCCCCAGGTTCCTTCTCTCTCTCTGAGGGGCGTTTCTTCATCCGGCTGTCGGCTCCTGCACTCTCCGGTCGCCATCTTCTGGTCTCCAGCTTGGGGTGCGCTGCACAGTTACTGGGGTCTGGTAGGCAGCCTCTGGCTGAATTTCTCCACAGGCTCTTTTCCTTCCCTCCCCTCTCTATTGCTGCATTCTCCTGCAGCCCTTCCACTGCTCTATAGCTGCTGCAGCACCTCTTGGGGGACGTGACATCCGGGGTCAGATAGGACAGCCCTGCTGCTCTATGGGGCCTCCTCTCCCTGCCTCTCTATCGGATCGCCACGTATTTTACGTGCGTCCGTTGTCTTCAGAGGTTTCCACGTGGTCGCCATGTCCCCCCTCCCACCTTTTTGTGTGTAGGTCCCCCCTGAGTGGGCTCCCTCCATGTCGTTCCATGGGAACCTTGCCTGACTCGCCCAATCCCTGGCGGAGTCACTGGAGCGCTACCTACAAATTGCGGTCTCCTTCCCCCCCCTGAGCCACGCTCACGCTCAGATACAGGGTCACGCAAGGAGTAGCCCATGGACCAACCTCGGGTGGTCTCAACTAGCTTCCACCCCTCCTCGGCATCCTCGGGTCCCCCAGGACAGGCCGGAGGCTGGTGACGAAGCCTTCTCTGTCAGTTGCCTCTGGGGACACCTCTGCACCGATTCCCTCGGAACAGAGCATTAGGCGGTCTTCCACCGTGCAGAATCCCTCTGCGTGGTCAAGTCAAACGTGCATGGTGGTACCTACTCTACCCAGGTTTGGTGCCCCTCTAGTGGACTTTCGGATGGCGCTCTCCTGCCTGCACAGGTATTTATCGCACAGGTAAGGCAGCCGTCACCGTGCTTAGCAACTGGGACACCTACGCGGTGTCTCTGGTATGTACGCCCTCGTAGGCTGTGCACGACAGACCTTCCTGGTTCCCATATCCAGGGGCTATGTTCTAGGCAAGCTGATAATTCAGGCAAACGCCACTTGTAGGGTTGGCTCCCCTTCTCGGCCTCTAAAGGTTCTTTTGTAGTGCCTGTACCAGAGAATACAGGCCGGCTTCTATGCCGTGGCGATTACATCTGTCTGTTTTCAGCTGCCTTGTTACTTTCGTAGGTAGAGTTCCTGCTGACTGGTTAGGTGTTCCATGCGGCACTATTTCCCCCTACCGGGTGAAATACACAGGCCGCCTTCAATTGCCGTAGCAATTGCACCTGTCTGTTTCCAGCCACCTTGCTCCCTTCATGGGTAGAGTCCCTACACCATCTCCTGATGCTGTATCCAATATCCCTGGCGGGCTCTATTGTGTTCCGTGCGGCACTATTTCTCCCTTCCCGGCGAGATTTAGAGGCCACTCTCAATTGCTGTGCAATTGCCTCTGTTTGGTTCTAGTGGGCACCAGGCTGCCTCCTCGTGCCCCTCATTTTTATTTAACTTCTCTATCTCCAGGAGCTGTTGCCGTTGCTCCTGTCTGGCCTTATGGTGTACCTTGCGGCACTATTTCTCCCTTACTGGACGAGATATTGAGGCCACTTTGTAGTGCCGTTGCCACTGCAACCTCATCTAGTGTGCACCAAACAGCCATCTTACTCCCTTCTTAGGTGAGTTCCTGCACCGCCTCTGATGCTGCAGCCGTTACACCTGTCGGGCTCTATGGTGTGACATGCGGCTCTGTTTCCCTCTTTTAGGTGAAATAGAGGGCATTCTTCAGTTGCCATTGCACTTACCTAGTTGTGGTGTGCACCTGTCGTTCCTTGTGGTACCGTGCGGCCCTATTTTTCCCGAGCGAAATATAGGTGCCATAGCTAACGTGGCAGCCGTTGCACTTCTCTGGTCCTAGGGTGCTCCATGTGGCCACGTCGCTCTAATCTTAGACCTAGTACCTCTGCCATCTCCAGATGCTGTACCCATTGCACCTCGCTGGTCGTATCTCTTCACTACACAGCCTTTTTTCTACCTTACAGGTTGAGGACCTGTACCTCCAAATGCGGTCGCATTCCTGGATGCTGTGGCTTTGTTTCCACCCTCTTTAGTGTGCAACATGCAGCCACTTTACCTCGGTTTTGGGTGTGTATTTTTAGTGCCCACGTGCTAGGCCCTATGGTGCAATCTGTGGCCCATACAGTTTCTGTATTACTGGGTGCTTCCTTCCCCGGGCTCTAATCTGTGCTGCGGATGTTGGTTACTTCCCTTTTCGGCCATCCTGGTTCGGCACGAACATGGTAGCCATATCTGGCAGGGGTGGGCCAGCCCAACCTCCTCCTTGTCGGTCTATTACTGCTTCTGGTGTACCCAGTATATGACTGATCTGTTCTGATCTGGTGGGTGGTCCACATACAACCACGCTCCCTACACCATGGCCTGGTGGTTGTTGGTTTTTGTGCTAGGGTTGCTATGCCATCCCTATCAAATACTACTTTCGGCTGCACTCCGCGTTCCCCATATTATAAAGGAGTACTGCGTTGTTTTCTATTACAGGGCGGACTATTCCTGGTGGAGTACAGTGATCTCCACTGGATCTTCTCCTTGTTGGGATACGTAGCTTGCTGAGCACCGGCCGCTGCAGCAGTTTTCGGCCATCACTGGATGTCCTCCGCCACACGGAATCCGTCTGGGGTCAGTGACATTATCCTCGCTGGACGTCTTCCCTGATGAGTCAGGGACAGAACCACTGAGCGTCACACACTTGCCTGGTAGGTGAATTTTCTGCTGATTGCTCTGACATAGGACAGGGTTCCGTAGTTCCTTCTGGGTCCGGGTGTTCCCTTATATTCTCTGCTTAGTTGAACTATCTAACAGAGGGCAGTCCATCGGGACCTTGCTATTGTCCTCGCCCATCTGGTACTCTCTCCCCCTGGGAGCCTTCTGTATGTCGGTCGCAGCTGGTTTCTACATTTCGTGTAGTCACTCCCGCTTCTTTTATAGCGACTTCACCATTCCTTATGCATATGGGCGTCTGTTGTTTTAGTGGTACAACCCAAGCCGCTGTATTTGCCCTCCCCGGGACAATGTATGCTGATTGCTAGCCACTATTCTTTGAATGGCTAGTTGTCCATGGCCAATTCCTTCCCATAGGGTGGTTCTTTTCATTTTTTTCTTGGATATTCTGGTTTTTGTTGTCCCCGTTCATTTGACCACACAGATTCTGTAGGATTATCGTTGTTTGGGAGGGGCCTGGGTTGATTGTTCCCCTTGCGGGTTCCAATAGCCTTTTGGACCTCATGGGGTTCATGTCTGTCTTCCCATCCTCCCACTTCAAGTACCTGGTATTGAGTGGTTTAGTGCTACGGTTTGCATTTCCACCTTATGGTCTCCTTCGGGAGGGACTTCCTCCTGTTTGTAGAGCCTTCCTCCTTAGACTGTTGGGAGTACTCTCCTTCTCCTCCCATGTCTCTCAGTCCAGTGTGTCCCTGCTGAGATTTCCTTGCCCTGCATCTCCCTGATACTTCATTTGGCCGGAGTTTCTCCGGTCTTGCGCTTCTCAGCGATATTTTGTTTTCAGAGGCTCGTTCCTCATCTCCTGATCTTGGGATGCAGGTCTTCTCTTATTTTTTTCTTTTTACCTGGCCCTTACTTCCTACCCCCTCCCTTTCCAAGGGTTGGCGGTTTCCCTTAGCGCCTTTGGTGGTTTTCACTTTCCAATAGGACGTTTAACTTCATCACCTGCTTTGCAGTGGGGGGAGTCCTGCTCCCTTCATATGTGAGCCTTGCTATGGCTTCCCTCACTCCAGTGTGCCCCTGCTGAGATTCCTGGGCTTGCATCTGGTTCCCTTCTTCCCTGATAATTAGTTTCGCCAGAGTTTCTCCGGTCTTGCGCTTCTCAGCGATATTTTGTTTTCCGAGGCTCGTTCCTCGTCTCCTGGTTGGGGATGCAGGTCTTGTCTTTTCTCTTTTCCTGGTTTTTTCTTACAACCCCCTCCCCTTCCAGGGCTTGGCGGTTTCCCTTAGTGCCTTTAGGATCTTTTCCTTTCAATAGGGCGCTTAATTTTTTTCACCTGCTTTGAGGTGAGAGGAGACCTGCTCCACTCACATGGGAGCCTTGCTATAGCTTCACTCTCTCGTTTGGCCTTCAGTGATTCCAATTTCCCTTGCTCCCCTGGCCCTTCAGGGGTTCTCCTCAGGCTGTCTGTGCTTTCGCCTGAGGCAATTGGGATGTTGGGTAGATCCGATACGCGACGCTGTCCTACTTTCCCTCCAGCCTTCGGCTGAGCTGGGTGTTCCTTTGCCTTCTTCTTGCATTTGGGACCATCTCCCAGGCATTTGTCCTGGGGTGCTGACAGTCGTCACTGTGGCCTCCTTGGAGTTTCTCCCTTGTTATGAGGCTTCCTGCCTATTCCGTGCTTTTCTCCTGTTGGGTCACATGGTTCTCCCGCACCTGTATGCCCACAGGTGGCATGGATGTTCTTCCCACCCTCGGGGACTGCTTTGGGACGTCCCATGGTGCTGTGTCCCCCAATGCCATGCACGAGAAAATTTGATTTTTTGTACTCACCGTAAAATCCTTTTCTCGTAGTAGGCATTGGGGGACACAGATCCCTCCCTATGTTGTTTTACTTCAGCTTCTCCGGGCTGGTCTCTTGATCTTTCCCGGTACGGGAGTTGTTGGTTCCTTGCCTTTCTTCTCTCTCCTACTGCTTTTGGTACAAACTGAGCTGCCTAGTGTCTGTGGAGAGCGTATAGCCCAACGGGGAGGAGCCAACACTTTTTATGTCTAGTGTCGCCTCCTAGTGGTAGTTGGACATATACCCATGGTGCTGTGTCCCCCAATGCCTACTACGAGAAAAGGATTTTACGGTGAGTACAAAAAATCAAATTTTTTGTCAGATGTTTCTGTGGCATACTGAAGTACAATTATAAGCATTTCTTGATTTTTTTTGTTAACTTTTATTGACAAATACATCGTCTATGCTAAGACTCAGGGGGTCAATTGCGAACAGATATACACCACTTTTTGGCATGTACAGTGGATATAAAAAGTCTACACACCCCTGTTAAAATGTCATGTTTCTGTGATGTAAAAAAAAAATGAGACAAAGATAAATCATTTCAGATTTTTTTCCACCTTTAATGTAACCTATAAACTGTACAACTCAATTGAAAAACAAACTGAAATCTTTTAGGTAGAGGGAAGAAAAAATATAAAAATAATATGGTTGCATAAGTGTGCACACCCTTAAACTAATACTTTGTTGAAGCACCTTTTGATTTTATTACAGCACTCAGTCTTTTTGGGTATGAGTCCTTTAGCATGGCACATTTTGAATTGGCAAGATTTGCCCACTCTTCTTGGCAAAAACACTCCAAATCCTTCAGATCACTCCACAGATTTCCAATCGGATTCAGGTCTGGGCTCTGGCTGGGCCATTCCAAAACTTTAATCTTCTTCTGGTGAAGCCATTCCTTTGTTGATTTGGATGTATGCTTTGGGTCGTTGTCATGCTGAAAGATGAAGTTCCTCTTCATGTTCAGCTTTCTAGCAGAAGCCTGACGGTTTTGTGCCAATATTGACTGGTATTTGGAATTGTTCATAATTCCCTCTAGCTTAACCAAGGCCCCAGTTCCAGCTGAAAAAAAAAACTGCTCCAAAGCATGATGCTGCCACCACCATGCTTCACTGTGGGTATGGTGTTCTTTTGGTGATGTGCAGTGTTGTTTTTGCGCCAAACATATCTTTTGGAATTATGGCCAAAAAGTTCAACCTTGGTTTCATCAGACCATAACACCTTTTCCCACATGCTTTTGGGAGACTTCAGATGTCTTTTTGCAAAATGTAGCCTGGCTTGGATTTTTTTCTTCGTAAGAAAAGGCTTTCGTCTTGCCACTCTACCCCATAGCCCAGACATATGAAGAATACGGGAGATTGTTGTCACGTGTACCACACAGCCAGTACTTGCCAGATATTTCTGCAGCTCCTTTAATGTTGCTGTAGGCCTCTTGGTAGCCTCCCAGACCAGTTCTTCAATTTTGGAGGGACGTTCAGTTCTTGGTAATGTCACTGTTGTGCCATATTTTCTCCACTTGATGATGACTGTCTTCGCTGTGTTCCATGGTATATCTAATGCCTTGGAAATTATTTTGTACCCTTCTCCTGACTGATCCCTCTGATGCTTTGGAAGCTCTCTGTGGACCATGGCTTTTGCTGTGGGATGCGACTAAGAAAATTTCAGGAAAGACCAACTAGAGCAGCTAAACTTTATTTGGGGTTAATCAGAGGCACTTTAAATGATGCCAGGTGTATGCTGACTCCTATTTAACATGAATTTGAATGTGATTGCTTAATTCTGAACACAGCTACATCCCCAGTTATAAGAGGGTGTGCACACTTATGCAACAACATTATTTTAGTTTTCTCGCCCATTTCCTTGGGGGACACAGGAAACCTTGGGTATAGCTCAACTCCCTAGGAGGCGTGACACTAAGTGAAAACTGTTAAGCCCCTCCTCCAGCAGCTATACCCTCAGCCTGGAGAGAGAGACTACCAGTTTTTGCTTAGTGTCCAAGGAGGCAAGACACAGTTTTTTCTCCTTAATTTTAATTTTTTATTTTTACTATTCACAGGGACAACAGAGACGCCTGGACCTCTCTGTTTCTCCCGGGGTCGAGCTGCGCCAGTGACGGTCATCCGCACTGCTGCCTCCCCCACAGAAAACAAGGAGGACCAGGGCAGCCCAGCTCCCCTGCATCCCGCCAGCGTAAGGGTCGCCCACACGTCAAGCCTCTCTCCAGCTTCCTGCCACTGCTTCGCTTCCCGCTCCCCTCTCATTCCTCCCGCCTTCCAAGTCACCGCAAGAGTTTGGCCACCGCTGCTGTCTCTTCTCCCTGCTGCTTGACGTTGCTGGATCTCTCCTGCCACTGCTGCTGCTCCTGCTGCTGCCGCACTGCCCTGAGGTCTTCGGGTCTGGTAGGACTGTTAACCCCTTCCTAGCACCAGCAGCCCCTAGCCTGGACATCCCTCCCTTTCTGCCTAATCTTCTCATCACCAACATGTCTGACCCCTCAGGGGCCTCTAGACCCTGGTACCACGCTTGCACCACCTGTGAAGCACCCTTTCCACGGGGGCAATCTGACCCGCATTACTCTGCATGCCAGGCCCCAATACAGGGTCCGCCACTTGCTGTGCTGGCCCCTGTTTCCTCGGATCCACCTGATTGGGCAAGATCCCTGTCCCAGGCCGTGGAAAGCCTCACTCATGTTGTGGGCCGCCTTGTAGACACACAGCCTGCCACGCAGTCTGCTACACCCCCTGTCGTACCCTCCGGGTCCGCTGCTTCTGCCGACCCGTCGGGGTCCCTCGCTCCCAGTGATGCCTCCAGGGCCCGGTACCTCCAGAAGCGCTCCAGGGTGGAGTGCGCCTCTTCCTCGGATGCGTCCCTATCTCCTCCGCGGGTGCGGACTCAGTCGGGTCCCTCCTCCTCACAGGACATGCCCTCTGAGGGAGAATTGGTGGATTAGGATTGGGACATGGACTCGGTCCAAGCTAGCCTCCGCTGTGGGTCATCTCATCACTAATATTCACGACAACTTAAAAATTCACGATGACCCTCCCAGCACTGACAAGGCCGGTGATCTCTACAGTGATCTCTAAGGCTTGGGCTCGCCCCGATGCCCGTTTTGGATATCTGTTATCTCTTCCCAGCGGATTGCATCTCCACTTGGGCGTCTCCACCTAAGGTCGACCCTCCCGTGGCCCGCCTGTCTAAAAGCACGGCCATTCCTGTGGCGGTCAGCTCCTCTCTTCAGTCCATTGAAGACCGTTGCATGGAATCCCTTACAAAAGCCATATTTGCCGCCTCAGGATCAGCCCTCAGACCGGTCTTTGCTTCCGCCTGGGCCGGGAAGGCGGTCTCGGAATGGGCTTTCCAACTTGACCAGGAACTTGATTTGGACGTCTCCCTTTAGGACCTCCGTTCTTTAGCCCAGCTCGTTGTTCAGGCAGGGAAATTCATTTGTGAGGCCTTACTTGATGCGGGTGCCCTCATTGCCCGTTCCTCTGCTCTGGCTGTCTCAGTCAGGAGAGAACTTTGGCTGAAATTTTGGACGGCGGATGCCGCTTCCAAACGGTCTCTTGCTGGACTTCCCTTCGCAGGTTCCCGTTTATTCGGGACCCGCTTGGACGAGATCATTTCTGAAGCCACGGGGGGAAAGAGCACCCATCTTCCCCAGCCCAGGACCAAGGGCGCCACTCGAGGCCGTCCTGGTTTCTCTTGTTTAAGGTCCTCCCGCAGGTCCTCTGGCCCTCAGCCCGCGACCGGTCCCTCCTCTAGTTCCTCCCAGGATAGGCGTAAGAAGCTTTTTTTTTGGACTCAACCCTCCGGGCGTAAGTCCCAACCTGCTCAGATTCAAGGGGTTCTACTCAAACCTTTTTGAGGTTCCCAAGAAGGAAGGCTCGGTGAGACCGATCTTGGACCTCAAACGGTTAAACCGGTTTCTCTGTCTTCGCCGGTTCAGGATGGAGTCCCTCCGATCTGTGGTACCTCCACGTCACGATCGCTCTGTGTCACCAGCGTTTCCTTCGCTTTGCGGTGGGGAACGACCACTATCAATTTGTCACCCTCCCCTTCGGCCTGGCGACGGCTCCTCGGGTGTTCACCAAGATCCTAGCCCCTGTCCTGGCCTTGCTCTGCTCCAGGGGTGTTTTTCTGCTTCCTTACTTGGACGACCTCCTGATCAAGGTGCCTTCCTCCTTTTCCCAGACGTCCACCAGCGTGGACCTCGCGCTGCAAACCCTGGAGCTTTTCGGTTGGATTATCAACCTTCCCAAGTCTTCGCTTACCCCCTCCAGACAACTAGTCTTCCTGGGGATGCTGCTGGATACAGAAGCGGCGGAGGTTCGTCTGCCACCGGAAAAGCGTCTGACCCTTCACCGTTCGGTTCGGACCCTTCTTCTACACCGCCGTCCGTCCTTCCGGTCCAGTATGCGGGTATTGGGACAGATGGTGTCCTGCTTCGAAGCGATTCCGTTCACGCAATATCACTCCCGAATCTTCCAGACAGCGATCCTGTCTGCCTGGGAAAAGTTCCCGGAGAGTCTGGACCGGCCCTTCCTCCTACCTCCCCATGTTTGGACCTCCCTCCTCTGATGGTTACGGACCCCTCTCCAAGGAAAATCCTTTCTGCCGATGACCTGGTTGGTGGTCACCACCGACACCGCACTTCCGGGTCCGCAATTCCGAGGGTGTTTCATCCCCGGTCTGTCCAGGGCACTTGGTCTCCATCGGAGTCCAAGTTGCCGATAAACATCCTGGAGCTGAGGGCGATTCTCCTATCGCTCCGACACTGGACTCCCCTGCTTCGGGGCCATTCCGTCTGTGTCCAATCGGGACTTCCCAAAAAAGGTAATAAAAGTGATCAAAAAAGTCGCATGTACGCCAAAATTGTAACAATCAAACCGTCATCTCATCCCGCAAAAATCATATCCTACCCAAGATAATCGCCCAAAAACTGAAAAAACTATGGCTCTTAGACTATGGAAACACTAAAACACGATTTTTTTTGTTTCAAAAATGAAATCATTGTGTAAAACTTACATAAATAAAATATACATATTAGGTATCGCCGCATCCGTATCGACCGGCTCTATAAAAATATCACATGAGCTAACCCCTCAGGTGACCACCGTAAAAAAATAAAAATAAAAACTGTGTAAAAAAAGCTATTTTTTGTCATCTTACGTCACAAAAAGTGTAAAAGCAAGCGATCAAAAAGTAATATGCACACCAAAATAGTGCCAATCAAACAGTCATCTCATCCTGCAAAAAATGAGACCCTACTTAAGATAATCACCCAAAAACTGAAAAAACTATGGCTCTTAGACTATGGAGACACTAAAACTTTTTTTTGTTTTAAAAATTAAATCATTGTGTAAAACTTGCATAAATAAAAAAATTGTATACATATTAGGTATCGCCGCGTCCGTGACAACCTGCTCTATAAAATTACCACATGATCTAACCTGTCAGATGAATGTTGTAAATAACAAAAAAATAAATCTGTGCCAAAAAAGCTATTTCTTGTTACCTTGCCGCACAAAAAGTGTAATATAGAGCAACCAAAAATCATATGTACCCTAAACTAGTACCAACAAAACTGCCACCCTATCCCATAGTTTCTAAAATGGGGTCACATTTTTGGAGTTTCTACTCTAGGGGTGCATCAGGGGGGCTTCAAATGGGACATGGTGTCAAAAAAACCAGTCCAGCAAAATCTGCCTTCCAAAAACCGTATGGCATTCCTTTTCTTCTGCGCTTTGCCGTGTGCCCGTACAGCAGTTTACGACCACATTTGGGGTGTTTCTGTAAACTACAGAATCAGGGCCATAAATAATGAGTTTTGTTTGGCTGTTAACCCTTGCTTTGTAACTGAAAAAAAAATGGAAAATCTGCCAAAAAAGTGAAATTTTTAAATTGTATCAATATTTTCCATTAAATCTTGTGCAACACCTAAAGGGTTAACAAAGTTTGTAAAATCAGTTTTGAATACCTTGAGGGGTGTAGTTTCTTAGATGGGGTCACTTTAATGGAGTTTCTACTCTAGGGGTGCATCAGGGGGGCTTCAAATAGGACATGTTGTAAATTAACCAGTCCAGCAAAATCTGCCTTCTAAAAACCAAACGGTGCACCTTTCACTCTACGCCCCGCTGTGTGGCCGTACAGTAGTTTACGGCCACATATGGGGTGTTTCTGTAAACGGCAGAGTCAGGGCAATAAAGATAGTCTTGTTTGGCTGTTAACCCTTGCTTTGTTAGTGGAAAAAATGGGTTAAAATGGAAAATTAGTAAAAAAAATGAAATTCTCAAATTTCATCCCCATTTGCCACTAACTCTTGTGCAACACCTAAAGGGTTAACAAAGTTTGTAAAATCAGTTTTGAATACCTTGAGGGGTGTAGTTTATAGAATGGGGTCATTTTGGGGTGGTTTCTATTATGTAAGCCTCGCAAAGTGACTTCAGAGCTATAGTGGTCCCTAAAAATTGGGTTTTTGTAAATTTCTGAAAAATTTCAAGATTTGCTTCTAAGCTTCTAAGCCTTGTAACATCCCCAAAAAATTAAATATCATTCCCAAAATAATTCAAACATGAAGTAGACATATGGGGAATGTAAAGTCATCACAATTTTTGGGGGTATTACTATGTATTACAGAAGTAGAGAAACTGAAACTTTGAAATTTGCAAATTTTTAAAATTTTTGGGTAAATTAGGTATTTTTTTATGCAAAAAAATAAATACATTTTGACTTCATTTTACCAGTGTCATGAAGTACAATATGTGACGAAAAAACATGCACCATTAGCATCACGGCCACTTCCCCGTCCCTTAATGCTCGCCTTCTTCATATTAAATGTTATATGCACGCTTGACAGACAAGATGTGGCACGGATGTCACAGTTCACAGCAAGCACAGTATATGGAAAAAGTACGTAAAAGTATGGAAAAAGGAAAATAGATTTCACTTATATTTTTACTATCTCTTGTCCTGACACACACACACGCTATTGCAGCGCAAATGTGACAATTCACTGCAGACACCATTTATAGGCAAAGTGTGGATAAATTATGGAAAAAATATATTTGTTGTCACTAATATTTTTCCCAATATCTGGGCCTGACACACAGACGCTATTGCAGCACACATGTGACAATTCACTGCAGGGACCGTTTATAGGAAATGTAGATAAATTATGGAAAAAATATAATTGTTTTCGCTAATATTTTTCCCAATATCTGGGCCTGACACACACGCTATTGCAGCACAGATGTGACAATTCACTACAGGGACCGTTTATAGGAAAATTATAGAAAAAATATATTTGTTTTCACTAATATTTTTCCAAATATCTGGGCCTGACACACACACGCTATTGCAGCACAGATTTGACAATTCACTGCAGAAACCGTTTATAGGAAAATTATGGAAATATATATTTGTTGTCACTAATATTTCTCGCTGGTATCATTGGGGGACACAGGACCGTGGGTATAGCTGCTTGCTGCCACTAGGAGGCGACACTCGGCTGAAAAGTGATAACTCCTCCCCTGCAGGCTATACCCCCTTCAGCCTGGAGAGAGCATATCAGTTTTTAGCTTAGTGTCGTTGGAGGCAGACCTCCCTGCTTAGCAGGGTGGCTCTTTTACAATTTTGTTTTTATTTCTTTAGGTTAAGGGGCACAGATTCGCATGCGTCTCTGTCTCCCTAGGAGGCTGGCCGGTGTTGCTTGTTCCACCGCCCTGCCTCCCCCAAGAAGACAAAGCGGACCAGAGCAGCCTCGCTCCCCTGTTTCCCGCCAGCAAGAGGGCCACCTCCTCTCCAGCCCTTCTCTGCCTGGACCCCTGATGCCTGGTGCCAGCGGTCGTGGGGTGGCCCTGCTGGTACAAGACTAAGGGTGAAGAACACAGATGAAGACAGGTGAGTATTACTGTCCCTCCCTGTCCCCCTCACACATGCCTGCCTTCTTAAGGGGGTAGCGAATCCTTCACCCGTCGCCCATCTCACCTCAGAATGAAAGGGTTAATCCCATTCCACGGCGGCGGCATCTTATTTTCTGTCTCCCCACCCCTCCCTGATCTAGACATATCAGGACAGGGGACATTCAAGGGGATTCCTCAACAAACAGGCGCCTTCTGCTCCCTATTTCGGACCCCCCGCTCTCCGACTTCCCGGTCGGCCAAGCGACGCACCTTCTTGGCGGATCCTTCTCGGGCGCCCGCTAATGCCGTCCCAGGAGAGCAGGCAGAACAGATACCCTAGACGCCGCAAAATCTAGGCCCCGGCTTTATTCGGGCCTACCGATTTATTTCTTTTCTTTTCCCTCCGGCCGCGCTATTTTCTCTTCCGATGGGCTTACGCGGTCAGTGGACACAGGCGGCCGCATTCCGGACATCGATCCAGGTACGCTGTATTCTGACTAGCGGTGAGTCCCGGTCGGCCTGCGTGATAACTTAGCCCCCGACTTTGCGACCTTCTAGGCCGCAACTTCCACCGTCAGGTATGGGGGGGGGGGGGGGGGGGGGGCAGGTCCATTTTTCTAGCGCGAATCTCCCCGGGAGCCCGCCGGCTCCGCCCCGGTCCTTGGGCGGCTTAACCCTTCCTGCACAGCCACCTCTTTAAGGCCCCTGTTTACTCTAGGTTTCTATCTGCAGGCACAACGTGCCTTAATGTTGCAGTATACAGCCCTTCCTGCCTCCTCTCCATATGAGGCTGGGTCCTCACCAAAAAAAATAAAAAATAATAATAATAATTATGCGCCATACAGATCCTGCCCTCCTCAGCCCACATCACCGCAGGATCACCCTGTCTGGTGTACCAACTGGGCCTGTACCCCATCCCGGACAGTGGAGGATTTCTCTCAGTTCTCCGAATCGCACTCCGGGGCCGTTGGTGGATAACGCTCCACCTGCACAAATCCAGTGGAGTGCATCTGAGGGATTCCAATCCGCCCTCTGAGGCCGTTTGGTTGATAATGCTCCAACTGCGCAAATTCAGTGAAGTACATCTGAAGGATTCCCAATCCGCCCTCCGGGCCGTTTGGTTGATTATGCTCCAACTGCGCAAAGCCAGTGGAGTACATCTGAAGGATTCCCAATCCGCCCTCTGAGGCCGGTTGGTTGATAATGCTCCAACTGCGCAAATCTCCAACTGTGCAAATCCAGTTGAGGACAACTGAAACTTCCCATCTACCCTCCGGGGGCGTCTGATTGATATTTCTTCTCCTGCGCACACACAACGGAGGTCCTCTGGAAGTTCACACTACAGTATGTCGATTTCAGTGTTTTGCGTTCCATTTTTCACGGATCCGTTGTTCCGTTTTTTTGTTTCCGTTTTGGTTCCGTTTTTCCGTTCCGTTTTTCCTTATGGCATATACAGTATACAGTAATTACATAGAGAAAATTGGGCTGGGCATAACATTTTCAATAGATGGTTCCGCAAAAAACGGAATGGATACGGAAGACATACGGATGCATTCCGTTTTTTTTGTGGACCCATTGACTTTAATGGAGCCACGGAACGTGATTTGCGGCCAAATATAGGACATGTTCTATCTTTCAACGAACGGAAAAACGGAAATACGGAAACGGAATGCATACGGAGTACATTCCGTTTTTTTGCGGACCCATTGAAATGAATGGTTCCATATACGGACCGTATACAGAAACAAAAAACGGTAGTGTGAAAGAGGCCTAATAGAGCACCGTCTGCGCAATCCGGTAAGCAGATCTTTAGTTCCATTCCACCTCCGGGGTAGTTTGGTTGTTATGTCAACACCTGCACAGCCTGCAACAGCCATGGACTAGACGCTGAGAGGTGGAACTGCGCACGAGCGGGCCGAAGCAGGACAGTTATTCGGACTCTGACATGAATCCGGATCATTTTTCCAAGATTACGTCCGTGCTAGCCGGTTCTGGTGTATGCATTACCCCCTTCCTTAGGCGCTATTTACACTTCTACTGGATACAGTGCTTACTTTAGGTATTACTTCCTTCCTGAGGTGGACTGACCGCACTAGCATTGGTCTCAATGCCAGCCATAGGTGTCCCTCGTTCTGAGTGGCGGAATTGCAGTTCCACTGATCTCAGTATTGTCAGCATACATTAACGTCTTGTATAGGTGGCATTATGACATTCTCACTGCTGTCGCAGTGTCTACGTACGCATTACCCCCTTACTGGGGTGGGATAATTGCACTTCCCACCGAGTACAGAACTAGTCATATGCAAGTTTCTGCTGGGTGCGTTACCCCCTTTCGATGGGTGATGTATTTGCACTACCTCGGGTTACAGTACTTACTGGATATGTTACTCCCTATCATAGGTAGAGTGATTGCACTGCCACTGAGCGCAGTGCTTACCGTAGGCATTTCCCCCTTCATTGAGTGGGTAATTACACTTCCGTAGATTGCGGTTCTGACTATCGCCCTACCCCCTTCCCTAACCGGGGGATTGCACTACCATTGGTTTCTATTCCATCTCTCATTTGCCATCACATACTTCCTGTGGCATTACCCTCTACAAATGATCCATTAACGGGGGAATCACTATGCATCTTTGCATGCTGTATTTCAACTACGCCACGACTCTAGATGCCTTGGCTTCCTTCACAGGTGGTCCGTGGCATCAGTCGGTACCCGCTGGTGCCTGATATTCTCCATCTAGTGGCATATGGATACTGCCACTGGATACTATGGATACTCCCATATTGTATCCCTCTTTTCTTCCAGCACTGATTGGGGACACAAAAATGTCGACCTTTGTGCTCTCAAGGGGGTCACCCAGCCTTATGTGTCCTAGAGACCCCCCATCCCCATGAGCCTCCACCCTTCGGGTCAGTCACACTGCACAGAGTACTGTGATCAAGATCCAGCAAGCAGAATATTCCACTGACTCACGTCAGGTAACGGATTCTTCCACTATGTCTCGGGATAATCTAATCTTTCCAAACAAAAAGCCCAAACTTGGTCATAAAGAGAAGCAAGTTATTTTTTCTATGAGCTATAGCTGTGAATACTCACAAATATGTAACATTGTCAAAAGACATTTTCATCTTCTTAAATATGACCAAGTCTGGGGTGATGTTGTAAAAAGCGGTGTTAAATGTGTTGCCAGACGTGCTGTTACTTTATCTAATATGGTGAGCCCCTCTCTTTACCAGGATAAACCTGGGTCCCAGCCCACTTGGCTGAGACATATAGATAATTTTAAATGTGGACATAAAAAATGTACATGTTGCTCACATATGAGGATGGGCCCACATATTCTGTCTACAAGTAACCACACTACTCACACTATTCAGCAATACATTAATTGCAACACCACATATGTGGTATATTGCATAACATGCTCTCTGTGTAATCTACAGTACGTCGGGTGCACATTAAACTGCTTAAAAGTCTGAATTTGCCGTCATATCTCTGATGTACCCCATGCTAAAATAAAAAATGTTTCTGCCGCAAGTATGCATTTTGCTGCGGTTCATAATGGTAATATAGATAGCATGTCAGTACAAGGAGTGGAGAGGGTTAACAGACCAAGCAGAGGCGGTGATCACAAGAAAAAGCTGCTCAATCGTGAGTGCTTTTGGATTTTCAAATTAGGCTCACGGATACCGTCAGGATTGAACAGGCGTCATGATACTATCCTACATTACTAATATTTTTACTTTCTTTTTTTATTATTGTAATTTGTAAATTTTATCTCACTTTCTATGTCTTTTGGCATGTTGTAATTGTTATGCACTTTACTTGTGGAGGATGTCATCAGGAGGTGTGTCCTGTACCTGATTGTGATCACCTGTTCTCAGTGGTTCACTATTTAGTCTCGACTTCACCTCCTACTGATGCACATCATGACTAAGGATCCACATCTATAGTGATCCGAAACCGGTCGATTTTCTGCATTGCTGTATGTTGGTTTTTATCTGCACGGGATTAAATAAAGCCTCAAGTATTTTTCAGTGAAGCTGGACCGTCTTTCTTTCTATTTGAATCTGCTGTGCGCCTAAGGTTCAGGGCGAGGTCCGGGCTCCTGGCTTCCTGTGGATGAGCGCGACATTTTCCAGTGTTGCTCTTTCTGGTTTACACTACCGATAAAAGTCTGTGGCTCTGACCACTGTTATCCTTCTGTCGTCGACTCGGGCGTGGCGATGGCGTAGTTGCCATGGCTGATCAGCACCTACCTTCGAGTGCGTTCTACTGGGTAGCTCAGTCCCTACGGCACTCGTCAACTACTAGATTGCCGTTCTAAGCGGGACTTGGATTCTACTAGTCATACCGTAACGCCATCGGTGCTACCTCTCTTCAGATATCAGTAATGTCTACGTCACCTCAAGCCAATGGTGGTTGTTCTTTCACTGCTCATTCCGGGGGTGGACTGAGAGCCTTCCTAAGACGGGTAGAGCGGGTGTCTGTCACGATGTCCCCCGCTAGTAGGGGTTTCGTCCCTGGAACGGATCACACTTTTCCTTTCCGGTCTCTCCTCGAGTTGGATAACTGATCACCTTATCTTTCTGTCTAGTTGACCAGTAGCCATGGGTTGTACGACTCTGGAAGCCCATCTCTATTTTTTCACGGGCCCAGGGTTCCTCGGGTACGGTGGAGGCGTTGGACGTCGTAATCGAACTTCACCCGGCAAGAGTATTTCTCTCATCTTTGTTCCACTCATCTGCCCTTCCAGGCAGGGTCGCCACTTTGTTAATATATGGTCACTGACGGGGCTTCCCATCACTGGTGGTGCTCACATTGGCTTTACTTTACCTTTCTCGTCGCGAGGTATTGATTCTTTGGCCTGCAGTGGGGCATGCCTGGCTCAGGCGTTTGTTTCTTGGTGGTTTTTCAGGCAGCTTCTCTAACTAGAAATCTCACCACAAGCCTCTACGGCTATAAGGGCATTGGTCTACCAATATTTCGCTCCCTAGGGGGCGTTCTCTTGATCAGAGGTCAATCCTGCGGACTTGGCCTTTTAGTTCTACTTCCACAGTTGCGGCCAGGAGCCAGCTGTTTGGTGGCGTTTTTTTCGGAGAGTTGATACGCCTTCTTGTACGTACTTTTTTCTTTAGGTATGAATATAGGGCAGTGTTCCGTCCAGTATCCTCTTTCTTCGCAGAAGGTGGTCGCCTTTCCACGCCCTCACAGACATGGGTTTTTTCTTCTTTCTCCCTCACATTACACAGACCGAACTCTCCATCAGCCATGTGATTTGGCCTCTGAGCTTGCTTGTCCATGACTAGCGCTTACCGCCGTACGGACTTCTACCAGTTTTTATCCTGGGGTCCTTGTCAAAGCTGACGGCCTCCAAAGGATGTTTTCCAGATATATCCGTTCTCGGGCATTCTGCTCTCGGGGTAAGGCAACGCCCAGCTGAGTCTTGGCCCACCCGACCAGCGGTCGGCGCTTCTCGGGTCCATCTCCTTCATGCAGTAGCTTTCCAGCGTGGAAGGCAGTATCTTGGTCTTCCGGGCACACGTTCATCGAGTTTTACCGAGTGCCTTCCTAGGCACCGGCGGATACTGTTCCAGGCAGCAAATTCTTGTAGGCGGCAGTGAGTTAGGCTCCATTCACACGTCCGTGGTGTGTTGCAGATCCGCAACACACCCGCCCGGCACCCCTATAAAAATGCCTATTTGATCCGACTGGCGTTGGTCAGTTGTTGGTTGTTTACCGTATGGTTTTTTTCTCCTACTCCTATTGCTTGGGCACAAACTGATATGCTCTCTCCAGGCTGAAGGGGGTATAGCCTGCAGGGGAGGAGTTATCACTTTTCAGCCTAGTGTCGCCTCCTAGTGGCAGCAAGCAGCTATACCCACGGTCCTGTGTCCCCCAATGAACTAAGCGAGAGAGATTTTACAGGTGAGTTTCACAAAAATCTAGTTTTTTCTTAATATCTGGGCCTGACACACACACGCTATTGCAGCACAGATGTGAAAATTCACTGCAGGGACCGTTTATAGGAAAAATGTGGATAAATTATGGATAAAATATAATTGTTTTCAATAATATTCTTCCTATCTTTGCCCCTGACACACAGAAGGTATTGCTGAACAGATGTCACAAGTCACTGCAGACACCCTCTATAGAAAAAGAATCGCAAAGTATGGAAAAAAAATTGAAGACTACTTTGCAAGATTAAATTGCTGACAACCACACACAATAGTCGTTAAAAGGACTTTTGGGTCTGTGAAACGTATTAGAAATTGAATAAATAGGGATCACAAACTCCCTACACTATCTGTCCCTTCCTAAGCGCAGCTCTCCTTGACTCGCAATAAGCCGAACCTGCGTCATCGGGTGCTATATAGCACCCGATGACGCGTGTCGGCCAGCCAATCACTGTAATGCCAGTAGCCAACATGGCTACTGGCATTACAGTGATGGCAGTACTTACCTGCACGTTTATTGGCTGCTTAGCAGCCGCGAAATATGCGGGGAGGAGATTCGAGCATGGCGCTCGTGCACATGCAGTACTCGGCCGAGTACCACCCTGTGCCGAGCATAGCGATGCTCGAGCCGAACAGGTATTCGGCCGAGCATGCTCCTCAACGCTACTAATTACCTGCTCGACATTGCATCGGCGAGCAGGTGTAATTACGACTGCTTCATACCATTCACTTCAGTGGGAAGGAGCAGACGGAGTAACTGCTCTTTCCCATTGAAGTGAATGGGATTTAAGCAGTTGTAATTAATCCTGCTCACCGTCGACATCACAGCCAATCACTGGCTGCAGTGATGACCTGCTCCCCTAGCATCATGTGACCATTTGTCATGACGCAAGGGTAGCAGGTCACCGCTGCGGCCAATGATTGGCTGCAGTGGTGTCAAAACTGAAGTTTACATCCAGGGACCTGAGCAGAGTCCGGAGAGCACAGGAGCCAGGTAAGTATGCTTAATGTCGCAGATCTGGCCAGGAGGGGGAGGTTGTCAAACCCTCTTCCCCAGAAAAAAAAACCTTGTACAACCCTTTTAAGATGATTTTAAGGGGTTTTCTGAGTTTTTTTTAACTGATGACCTATACTCTGGATAAGTCATCAATATCCAATCGGTTGGGGTCCAGCACCCATGACCCCCGCTTATCAGTTGTTTGAGAAGGCACCATCGCTAGCAATAGTGCTGCGGCCTTCTCGCAGCCTTGCCTAGGCGAAGTGACGACACATTCATCGGTCACACAGCCTAGGCGCAGCCCAGCCCCATTGAAGTGAATGGGGCAGAGCTATGATTCCAAGCACAGCCGTTATACAGTGTACGGTGCTGTTCGTGGTGAGCTGAGAGAAGGCCGCAGCGCTACTGTGAGCGCCTGTGCCTTCTTGGATAGCTGATCGGCAGGGATCCTAGGTGTTGGACCCCCCACCAATCAGAAAGGAATGACTTATTCATGGGATTAAAAAAAAAAAACTCCGAAAGCCCATTTAACATCATTATATAACAACATTAAAAAATCAGTAAATCTGTCATCAGTAAAAAAAAGTCTATGCAGGTGTTGAACAGAAGAATAATATTTACGATGTACAAAGCATGAGCATTTCACCTTTTTTTCATTTAAGGCTGTAGGGAGCAGGCACAATTGGCCTATAGTAAGGCTCCATCCACACAACTGCAAACCTCGGATCTGAAAAAGATAGACGCTGGCCCTGTGCATCCCACATTTTCCCTTTTCGCAGGTACTGCACTATGTTACAAATGCTTATTCTTGTATGCAAAACGGACAAGAATAGGACATTTTCATTTTTTTTAGGGGCCGAGGGCTGGACATACAGATGCAGAGAGCACATGGTGTGCTGTCCGCATCTTATGGATTGAAAGCGGAACAAAAATACAGTTGTGTGAATGTGGCCTTAGAAACGAATTGTCAGTAGAATATAGTGAATCCAAGAGGAACCATTGTAAAATGACAGAAACTTTGACAATGAAAAAATGCATTGGAAAAAACGGATCCGCCATTTATGGACTTTAACTATTTTTTCACATTTTTCGGGTTTAACATGCAAAAGCCGGATCCGGTTTGACGGAACACACAGCGCCGGATCCGACGTTAATGCAAGTCAATGGGAAAAAGGCCGGATCCGGCATTCAGACAAAGTGTTCCGGATTTTTGGCCGGAGGTAAAAATACAACATGCTACGGTTTTCTGAAAAGCCTGATCAGTCAAAAAGACTGAACTGAAGACATCCTGATGCATCCTGAACGGATTGCTCTCCATTCAGAATGCATGGGGATAAAACTGATCAGTTCTTTTCCGGATTTGAGCCCCTAGGACGGAACTTAGCGCCGGAAAAGAAAAACGCTAGTGTGAAAGTAGCCTTAGATTTTCCAGCAGGGAACTTTTCCATACAAAAAAGGTACTGTAGTTACTGCACAGTTTTCACATGGTCATAGTGGGACAGCAGATCAATGGAGAAAACAGGGATGTTATCTATGTAGACAAATTAATAAAGCACATATTTCAAGAATTTAATTTTGATCTTAGTCAAACCACAATAATATATGCACAGTGAGACAACATTGTGTTTGGTTCCATCTAGGAACAAGGATTATCTATTAAAGTCATATTTATGGTAAAGAAAATAAGATAAATGTGGACAGAAACATGCAGGGGCGGACTGGGAAATTAAAGTGGCCCTGGCAAAACACCTTAAAGTGGCCGCAAGTTGTAGGCGAGTCTAAATTGATAGAACACTGCAACACAAGTAGGCAGGGAGAACAGACGTAGATAGGACAAGCAATACTGTAGTGCAGCACAAAATACCACCCCAGCAAAACCAAATACCACAGTACAGCATAAAATATTGCCCTATCCCTATTAGGCCATCTTCCACATTTCCTTGTCAGTTTGACATCCGTGAAAACAAGCATTCGTGTTTCATCCGTGAAGATATTAGTGAAGGATCTGTGTTTGGTTTGTTTGTCTGCTTTTTCCCTACATGTGTCATCTGTAATCCACAAACACCGCTCAGGTGAAAATTACTGTAATTTCCAAACCATCTCCTATCAGTCTTCAGTAAAAAATGCATGCAACATGGATGCACCACAGATGCCATCCGTGTTGTGTCTGTGATTTTCACTGACCCATAGATTTCAATGGGCGTATTTGATCTGCATCACGGACCAAAGTAGCAGCGGTCAGGACTTTATGGCGCCCGGGGCTAATGTATGCGATCGACAATCGGGACTAATGTATGCAATTGACTTGCTGGCATAGATTTTAAGTGATATTCTATGTCTACAGGCGTAAAAAATGATAAATGAGACGGGCCCCTTCACCGTCCCCTTTTTCCAGCACTTCAGAAAATGTCATGACCGAGGAAAAGTCACATATTTGACCACAAATCCTCTTTGTGACCAAATATGCGACTGCAGTACTCCAAAAAGTGGCATACTTCTCATCATAAATGACCTTCTTAGTGTAATTCTCAAAGACTCAAATGCTAATGCATTGGAGATTGCTTGTTATATATATACACCCTTACTATTAAAATATAAAAAATATTTATCCAAATGCGGCAAACAGCAAAACGGAAAAAAGTAAAAATGGCTGATTAGCTGTTTTTTGGTCGCTTTGCCTGCCACAAAAAAATTTAATAAAAAGAGATCAAAAATCATACATACTCATCCACAATGGTATAAATGAAAAGTACAGATTGCCCTGCAAAAAAGGAGCCCTCATGCAGCTCTGTACAGATAAGGCCTCATGCACACGACCGTGGTGTGTTTTGCGGTCCGCAAATCGCGGATCCGCAAAACACGGATGGCGTTCGTGCGCGTTCCGCAATTTGCGGAACTGCACGGACAGCCTTCAATATAAATGCCTATTCTTGTCCGCAAAACGCAGACAAGAATAGGGCATGTTATATTTTTTTAGCGGGGCCACGGAACGGAGCAACGGATGCGGACAGCACACGGAGTGCTGTCCGCATCTTTTGCAGCCCCATTGAAGTGAATGGGTCCGCATCCGAGCCGCCAAAACTCGGATGCGGACGCAAACAACGGCCGTGTGCATGAGGCCTTAAAATAAAAATTTAGTTTTTTTTCCAAATATGTGGTATTGTTGTAATCGTACTGACCGATAGAATGAAAGCAACAAGTCAGTTTTACTGCATAGGAAACGCTGTAAAAACAAAACCCATAAAACTGTGGTGGAATTGTGTGTTTTTTTTATAATTCCACCCCATTTGAAATTTTTCTCACTTCCCACCACATTGTATGCAACCATAAATGGCACCATTAGAAAGTACAACTTGTCCAGCAAAAAACAAGCCCTGATACAGCTATGTGAATGGAAAAATAAAAAAGTGATCGCTTTGAGAAGGCTAGGAGTAAAAAACGAAAATGAAAAAGTAGAAAATCGCCTCGTCATTAAGGCGTTACTACTGAGAGCATCAAACCATTATGTACCTGGTCAGCGGTCTTGAAGAGGGCTCGATCGACCCCTGTGCATCAGCCCACCTTTTAGCGTATATGGCCAGTCCGCCCCTGGAAATGGGTGACTTGGCAAATGGAGTAGACATCTTTGGGGTTATTTATCAAACGTGTGTAAAGTAGAACTGGCTTAGCTGCCTATATCAACCAATCAGATTCCACCTTTAATTTTTGACAGCTCTTTGGGAAAATGAAAGGAGGAATCTGATTGGTTGCTAGGGCGACTAAGTCAGTTCTGCTTTACACCAGTTTGATAAATAACCCCACTTGTATTTAAACTTACTGTGGATGAAAAGAAGCAGAAATTGTGACAACATTTACAAGGTGGTACAGTTGTTAACAGTATGAAGGCAATGTTAATTGATTATGTGCAGGTTTGTTCAGATATACTGTACTATGAGGTGGTCATTATAATTAGTGACAGAAAAGGTAGAGAAATAACTTTGAATGGTGTTAGCAGAATCTGCATAGATATAAATGTTTGATTACTAATACTATTTAGCACTCTGCAGCATCCGTAGATGTAATCATTTTTGTTAAATAATGACTGCAACAAAATGTAATCATGTTTTTGATTTTTTAGACAAATATCAAGCAGAGTTGGAGAAACATAAGAAGAGAGTAGATGAAATAGTCCCCCAGCTAGAAGCTGCTAATTTGGTTTTACATAATACCAAGGTAAACTTTTGTCATATGTATGAAGTTTTGTGCATTTCAAAGCGTTAAGGCCTCATGCACATGACCTTATGTATTTTGCGGTCTGCAAAAAACGGATCTGCAAAAAATACGGATGACATCCGTGTGCATTCCATATTTTGCGGAACGGAACAGCTGGCCCCTAATAGAACAGTACTATCCTTGTCCATAATGCGGAAAATAATAGCACAAGTTCTATTTTTTTTGCGGAACGGGAATACGGACATACGGAAACAGAATGCACACGGAGTACCTTCCATTTTTTTGGCGGACCCCTTGAAATAAATGGTTCCGTATATGGTCCACAAAAATAATGGAACGGACACGGAATGAAAATACGTTTGTGTGCATGAGGCCTAAGTCTGTAGCAGAAGTCACTTGCAAATCATGTTGTGGATTTGTACATTTGAAACATACCCTAAAATCTGTGCAAGCAAATGGGTTTTGTAAATTCCCATTCCCTTGCATTGTACTGTGATTTGTTACAACTAAAAAACTAAAAAAGTTATGGGTTTGGGAAGGCTGGGAGTAAAAAATGAAAATTAAAAAAAAAATTGAAAATTGCCTGGTCATTAAAAGGCTTTCAAAACAGCCTCAGGAAACCCAAAAGTATGACTGCCAATTATGGCTTGACCATCAGTCTTATGATCCAAACTGACAGCATCATAGATCCACATTGTTCAGGTCATTAGACCTGTTGTCATACTGACACTTGCAGGTGTAATAAAGGTGCACAAATGTGCCTGTGTTATGTTTGTGCGGTATCGGCCTCAGTAACAAGGCTGACTTCATATGTGGTGTTCAGTCCAAACACTACTCTTTTCAATGTAATTGGGCCAGAGAACGGTTACAATTGCATTGATAGCCATGTCCCACTGAGAGTTGTGTATATAATACCTGGGAGCAGCAGGTACATCACACATCGTTTATTCAACATATTGTAAAATGTCTGTGATATGACCGTATCATCTTTCCCTTTACTATCCCTAACTAAAGGACAAGTCGGCACATTTACTAAAGTATTGCCACCTGTTTTCATGAGTAAAAATCCTGTTTATGACGGTATTATTTTTAAGTCTCATTTACAAACTGTTTTTGCGCCTGTTTTGGAGGCATTTGCGCCTATTTTGAGTTTTAAGACAAATTCAGAAGTTTTCTAACTTTTACGCCTAATTTCTGTCCTATTTATGTAGGCTGGCGTACTTTTCTGCCTCTGTTTTGAGTGGTGAGTTGCACCACAATTTGCCTACTTTCATGGAGATGTACGCTAAAATTCATCTTTCTCGCCCATTTTCCTTGGGGGACACAGGAAACCATAGTTTTTGCTGTGTCCCCCAAGGAAGAGCGAGAAAGAGACTTTACTGGTAAGTTATACAATAGTCTCCTTCTCGCTCTTCCTTGGGGGACACAGCAAAAACTATGGTTTCCTGTGTCCCCCAAGGAAGAGCGAGAAAGAGACTTTACTGGTAAGTTATACAAAAGTCTCCTTTTCTTGCGCCACATTTTCATGTGCATACTATTTAGACTAGTTTAGTGAATTTGAATATGTCTTACAAGAAAACGACCACTAGATGACAACCAAATAAGACAAACCGGATTTAAAAAAGGATAATAAACAAATTTAAAACTTTGCCAATACACCTGTTTTTTTTTTTTTTGTGTGTAAATAAGGCGAGCTTAATAAATGTCCCCCAACCAGTTTTCCTAACAGGTGTCAGAGACACCTGTACATTTAGTATTATTTTTACAATTAGACAGCACTCCGTTTGATTGATGAAATGATTAGTGAATTTTATTCAGCCGGACATAATGATGCACAATGTACAGTTATGACCATAACTGTACATTGTGCATCAATATGTCCGGTTGAATAAAATTCACTAATCATCTCATCATTTAAACAGAGTGCTGTCTAATTGTATAAATACTATAAGTGTGGTTCCTAAGGTGGAGCGAGGAGCATATCCGTGACGTGCACCCCCAAAACAAGCCAAGCTACTGTTGAGTGCTGTGACCACTTGAAATTACACTACTGTATTTGAACATTTAGTATTGTTATGGTAGAATTTTTGTATGATCCCTAAACAAGGGATCTAGCCATGTTGTTTGTAACCTTCCATCTGAACGCAATTAAGATACTCTGGGGCACATTGTTTTATATGCTGGTCTTAATAAACTCCTAAGCTGGATGTGGTTCCACCAAAGTTATGAAGAGGCCCAGGCCTTTTCATTAGGGACGAGCGAACTTGTGTTTTACCATTCGAGTTCGGGTTTCGGGTTTTATTACAATTCTGATATGGATTCCGTTACCACGGGCCATAATGGAATTCTGTGATGGAATGCATAACTGAGTGTCTTTATGAGGCATTTAAGAGTCTGTGGGCCGCATAATGGATCTTTCTGGTTTCTGTTATGCAGGAGTCCTCTCTTGCATAACGGAAACCAGAGGGTTCCGTTATGCGGCCCATAGACTTCTATTATGACGGAATGCAAAACAGAATGCCTCTTAATGCCTCTGTCATAGAATTACATTTTGACCCGTGGTATTGTAATCCATATAGGAATTGTAATAAAACTCGAACTTGTAAAACACAAGTTCGCTCATCCCTACTCTTCATAACTTCAGCGGATCCTTTTCCAGTTCTAAATGAAGAGCTGTCCTTCCTAGCTGTCTTACATTCAGACTTTTTCTATGCCTGAAACAGGCGTAGAAAATGGTAAATGAGAGTGGTCTGCCGGCCCGTCTCCACCATGCAAATATTTTTAGACCTGATGTGAACGGAAAGAAGTTGCAGATTCCGGCACAATTGTGCCTGAAAAACTTTTAATATAGGCATATTTCAGCTTAATAAATGAGCCCCCTCTAGGCAGGAAAACAAAAGTAAAGGAATTCCTTTGTTTAGATGCATGACGTCCCCTCTGTAGCCATCTAGTTTTTTAGCCATCCAACTTTTATATGCTATAGACAGCATACGTACCCATTGATGTGTCTGTTCACACACCAGCGGTTTTCTACTGACCATGGATTAGTGGAAAAATCACAGTGAGGGCTCATGCACACGACCGTATGTATTTTGTGGTCCACAAAAAACTGATCCGCAAAAAATATGTGTGACAACCATGTGCATTCCATATTTTGCGGAATGGAACAGCTGGCCCCTAATAGAACAGTACTATCCTTGTCCGTAATGCAGACAATAATAGGACATGTTCTATTCTTTTGCAGAACAGAGATACAGACGTACAGAAACGGGATGCACACGGAGTAACTTCCGTGTGCATGCAAAGCACATGTCAGGGTCTCTTGGAGGTGCCACATAATGGAAGCGCTCACTAGTAATCACTTTATAAGATGCACAACCATTTTTCCTCCACTTTTGCGGGAAAAGGGTGCATCTTATGAAGCGAAAAATACGGTAATATTTTCATTTTAATGAGTCACAGTTCTCTAGACATTTTAATTATTGTGTGTTTATATTGAATGTTTGTATCTAGAATGCACAAAAAAACTGTGAAAATGAATTGCACACAGCACAAACACTCTTATCTGAAGCAACCAAAGAAAAACACTTGATTGTAACAGAACTGGAAGAAACAAAATCCCAACATGTATTGCAGTTGTCCGTACTTCAGTCAAAAGTTGAAAATTATGAAGAAACTCTGTTTACTGAACAAAGAAGGTAGGATTTTAACACTTATATGATGTAGCCTCACGAAGCATAAAAAAACTGAGCATTTACAGTAGCTGTGAAGTGGATGAGATTATGATTATAGATGCATTGGGTAGCTGAAATGACTTCTAGGCACAGAGGCAGGGCAGCCAGTACCCTCTTTTCCCAGTGACCTGCCCTCTCAAAGTCACTGCAGGGCACCCATAATCAATCTTGCTGCTGAGCAGGTAATATTTGCATGTAATAATCCTACACTCCACAGAGGCCAATTCCAATACAATATAAATTATCCTAAAGTAAACCCTAGCCAAGTACTTATAGAGATGTCAAACGCAAAAAATCGAGTTATATGAAAAAAAAACAAAAAACATATAAAACCATTTCATATAACGGTAACTAGTTCTTTTTTGGTTTAAATATTTGCATGTAACTTTACAGTGGCCCCCAGAATCAATTTTACAGGTTGCCTTTAGATACCTCAGTCTGACACTGCATGACCATATCCATTATGCGGTCTGCAAACCACCGATCTACAAAATATGGATATCATTTTTGTGCTACCTGCATTTTTTTGCGGACCCATTGACTTCAATGAGTCTGCAGACCGCATTTTGCAGACCAGAATAGGACATGTTCTATAATTTGTGGAACTGACATAATAATACGGACAGCAATTTAAGGAACATGTCCTATTATGGTCCGCAAAATGCAGTCCATAGACTCATTGAAGTCAATAGGTTCACAAAAGAATGCGGATGGCACACGGACAGCATCTGTATTTTGCAGACCCGTGGTTTGCGGACCACAAGACAATTATGGTTGTGTGCATGAGGCCTGATGGAAAGATTTGTGTCTCTGCTCTTCTCTGCTTTGAAATAGTTCCTCTTTCTTTTTGGACAAAATACTGATGAAAACTATTAATCCAAAAGTGCTGTGTGCAAGCAACCTTTTGCCGGATTCAGACAAACATTGTAAAGCTCGCCTGTGTTCCAGCCATAAAAAAACAGATGATTTTTTAAAAATATATCATGTATAAATAGTGTCTGTGTGCTGT
Source organism: Bufo bufo (assembly GCF_905171765.1). Taxonomy (NCBI): domain Eukaryota; kingdom Metazoa; phylum Chordata; class Amphibia; order Anura; family Bufonidae; genus Bufo; species Bufo bufo. The sequence goes on from NC_053391.1 coordinate 216,960,359, forward strand.
CTCAGTTTTTCCCTTTGATGCGTGAGTCTTGTGTGAAAATCAGACCAGAGTAGCACATGCTGTAATTTTATTTGCACAGAACATTATATAAATATTGCCTGTCTAAGGCCTCTTTCACACGGGCGAGATTTCCGCGCGGGTGCAATGCGTGATGTGAACGCATTGCACCCGCACTGAATCCGGACCCATTCATTTCTATGGGGCTGTGCACATGAGCGGTGATTTTCACGCATCACTTGTGCGTTGCGTGAAAATTGCAGCATGCTCTATATTGTGCGTTTTTCACGCAACGCAGGCCCCATAGAAGTGAATGGGGCTGCGTAAAAATCGCAAGCATCCACAAGCAAGTGCGGATGCGGTGCGATTTTCACGCATGGTTGCTAGGAGATGATCGGAATGGGGACTTGATCATTATTATTTTCCCTTATAACATGGTTATAAGGGAAAATAAGAGCATTCTTAATACAGAAAGCTTAGTAAAATAGGGATGGAGGGGTTAAAAAAATGTAAAAAATTATTTAACTCACCTCATCCACTTGTTCGCGCAGCCCGGCTTCTCTTCTGTCTTCTTCTTTGATGCCCAGGAGGAAAAGGACCTGTGGTGACGTTACTGCGCTCATCACATGATCCATCACCATGGACAGAAGAGAAGCCTGCATGAACAAGTGGATGAGGTGAGTTAAATTATTATAATTTTTTTTAACCCCTCCATCCCTATTTTACTAAGCATTCTGTATCAAGAATGCTATTATTTTCCCTTATAAGCATGTTATAAGGGAAAATAATAAAATCTACACTACACCTAACCCAAACCCGAACTTCTGTGAAGAAGTCTGGGTTCAGGTCTGGGTACCAAACATGCAGATTTTTCTCACGCGCGTGCAAAACGCATTAAAACGCTTTGCACTCACGGGGAAAATTTCCCGCAACGCACCCGCATCTTTTCCCACACGTCACTGTGTGAACCCAGCCTAAATGAGCTCTAAGGGCCAGTTCACAGTAAAAAAAATTGTCACTGATTTTGGAGCGTTTCTCTCAAAATCATGTACAAAAAACCTCTCAAAAAAGCATCATATCTTATCTTGGGGCAGAATCCACTCTAAATCTCCTATTTAAATGAATGGGTAGCTAAAAAAAAAACTGCTTCATGTAAGTCCATGCATTTTGTGGTGCGTTTTCCTCCTGTTTTTTGGTACAGATCTACGACCAAAACCTTAAACTGAAAATGCAGCTTTGTATGGAAGTCAACACTCATTGGTTGCAAAAAAGACACCAAAAATGGCATCAAAAACACTTAAAAAACACTTGGAAATTTTTTTTATTTTCCAGCGTGTTTGAAAATCCATTGTGTGAACATCCCCTAAGGCTTCCTTCACACACAACACTTTTTTTTGTGGTGTTCTGTTTTCCTTATAAATTTTTTTAAACAGACATTTTAGCGTTTTTTTTATATAGAGAAGTGTGTGGAAAATGCATAATACAATTTCCATACCTAGAACAAGCTGTAATTGAAAAAAGGGCATGGACCCAAAACCCACCAAAAGTGAGGAAAATGCCACAAGAAAACCTACACCATTTCTAGGCGTGTCATATATTTTACTGTTATATTTTATCTGCCCTTTAAGTGCTCTAATTTTTGAGTCATCAACCTACATTTCCATGCAACATAGCCACTGTCCCTTAAAGGGGTTCTCCAGGAATTAAGAATTTTTTTTTACTGAAAATACTTAAAAGGTTTGTCTCACTTCAGAAAATTTCTCACTTTAGCCACTTACTAATGTATTGTGATTGTCCATATCGTCTCCTTTGCTGTCTGGATTAATTTGTTCATCACCTTATACACTGTTCATTTCCATGGTTACAACCACCCTGCAATCCAGCATTGGTGGTCATGCTTGCACACCATAGGAAAATGCACTGGCCTACGCCCAATCCCATGATCCTGATCACCAGAGAGGCCAGCGTTTTTTCCTATAATGTGCAAGCACGACTAAGGCTAGGTCTACACGACGACAATTGTCGCGCAACATTTTTTATAATGATAGTCTATGGTGTCGCACTGCAACATGCAACATGCTGCGACTGCGACGCGACAGTCGTAAAAAATCAATTCGAGATGGATTTTTCTGTGACTGTCCCATCGCAGTCGCAGCATGTCGCATGTTGCAGTGTAGTTGTGCCCTATCTCGCGCGACAAATGTCGTCGTGTAGACCTAGCCTAACACTGATGGATTGCAGGGTGGTCGTAACCATGGAAACGATCAGTGTATAATGTGATGGAAAAATGAATCAAGCCAGCAAAGTGAGCAATATGGACAATAACAATACATATTATTTTATTAACTTCTTCTACATAATAAATGCTATTTGCTGAATTGAGACAACCCCTTTAAATATTAGTTTATTATAAATATATTCCGAAATACCGTTCATTTGTTATAACGGCTCGTTTTGTCTGGGGAGCAGTCATCAGGGGAAATAAAATGAGAAATAAAATGTCCTATTAGTGCACACAAATCCTGTCCTGTCCTGTCCTAATCACACAGCAGGAGGGGTTACTTCACAACACTGTGCTAAAGAGCTGCCTCATCCTCCTCTCTGCTTTGCTTGTCAGGGATTATAATCCTGTACACAGCTTAATGTCTGTAGGAATGGAGTTCATGAGGAGACATGAAGTACAGAGAGGAGGTGGGTGTGTGTATAATGAGCAGCAGCACTTGTATGCAGTCTCCATTACCACAGCCTGAACTTCATTCCTACAAAGATTCAGCGGAAGATCTTATTATCTGTATTCAGGATCATATTTTCTGACCAGTAGAAAAAGAGAGTAGGATGAGACAGCTCTTTAGCTCCGTGTTGTGAAGTGACTTGATATATTCATAATAAAGTAATATTTAAGTATTTTCAATTTCTTAATTCCCAGAGAACCTCTTTAAGGGTCCATTAAGACGTCTGTAGTGCATTGCGGATCTGCAATACACCAGGCCGGCACCCCCATAGAACTGCCTATTCTTGTCCGCAATTGCGGACAAGAAAAGTACATGTTCTATTTTTTTCCGGAATATCGGGGTCGCGCTCTGGATATGCGGACATGGAGAGCACATAGTATTCTCTCCGCATCCATTCCGTCCCCATAGAGAATGAATTGGACCGCACCCGTTCCGCAATTTGCGGAACGGATGTAGACTCATTATACGGACGTGTGAATGGAGCCAAAAGGGGTTGTCCAGTTTGGAAAACACATTTTCATACACCTAATTAGGGAATTCTAATAGAGAGAATCCTAATCTCTTGGCAGGGTGGAGAGTGGGTACAGTAAGTGTCTCTCTTCCTGGAGGACTTTTCCCGTTAGTAAATTGGTTGCTGTGTAGCAGGAAAAATTGAAGATTATGCTAGCGTTAGTGTACTTATAATCTTAATTTTAATAATGACAGGAGGCGAGTATTTTGCATTAAACTCCCTTTATTAACTCCACATAGCAGTAAAGAAAAGAGAAAAATAAATAAAAAAACGATGACCAATCAAAATGCAATAGGAGGTATATAATGCATCGCGGTGAAACTCCTCCCCCTCTTTCTTACGCGACATCAGGTAACTTAGAGTACAAAGTCCAACCGTCTATAACCCGAAACAACGGAAGAATCCCAACCAGAGGAAACTCGCGGGAAGAAGGCTGATCCCTAAACCTGAAACCAGCGCCAACGGGTAACTTGCTTGAACGAAGATCCTCAGCAGCTGAAGGTCGACCCAAATGCGTCCATCCTAAGACAACACTGCTAACCTTGCGGATTTACACTGAAAGAGAACATGAAACAGGTTAGGAACCGACTTTGAATCTGAATGCAGTAATGACCTGACATATAATTACCGTAAACATCACATCAATGTAACTAATATTGTACATACAATAGCACAAACTCCCAACCTGCAGAGGAAAGAACAAGAAAGGTGAGTAAACCAAACTAAAAGTGTACTTACGTGAGACCCCAGATCTGAGGGTGGGAGAAAAAGGGTGGGAAAATACTCGCCTCCTGTCATTATTAAAATTAAGATTATAAGTACACTAACGCTAGCATAATCTTCAATTTTACCACATGACAGGAGGCTTCCTATTTTGCATTTTTTTAACGCTGATTAAGAAGACACATAGCCGCCCCCGAGATCGGGTGAAAGTAAAAAGTCCGGAAAGTAGACTCTCTAGACCAGTCTGCCGAGCGAAGGATATCTGAAAGAGAAGCGCCCGCCAAGAAGGCCGACGAGGCAGCTGCCCCGCGTACTGAATGCGCCCCGAAAGTGGGATCCACTCCCGCCAGAGATAGGATCCATCGTATCCACCTGGCGAGCGTGGTAGTAGAGACGGGAACGTGAGGTCTGACATAGGACACAAGCAGCTGTCCCGTTGCAGAGACCCGAAGGGCGGACGTGAATTCCACGTACCGGTGTAGAGTAGAAACGACACATAACTGTGGCTCCGAGGCAAAGAAAGGATAAAACACTGACGAAGAGTCAGACTTGGTACGTCGAGACACTCTAAAGGTAACCCCCTCGGGAGATACCGAAAAGGCGTCGATGTCAAAAGCTCGTACATCAGAAACCCGTCTGAAAGAAACAAGGCAAAGCAATAGAGTTAATTTGGCTGATAGTTGTCTGAGGGACAATTTATCATTTGACGGCCAATCCCTCAGAAACTGCAGGACTAACTCTACGTCCCACAGATGAGAGTATTTAGGTCCTGGGGGTCTCTGTAATCGTATACCCCTTAGTAGACGGCACACAAGCGGGTCCCTTCTAACCGGGATCCCCGAGGCAGGAACGTGTGCCGCTGAAATCGCAGAACGAACTACGTTGAGTGAACGATAGGAGCGACCCATAGAGAAAAGGTGTGAAAGAAAATTAAGGATGGCAGTCACAGGTGCCGTAAATGGATCGAAGTCCCGTTCACTGCACCAAGAGGACCAGGAATCCCAAGCTGATAGGTAACATCTTCTGGTTCCGGGTGCCCAGGAGTCCCATATGAGGTCTCTAGCCGTCTGCGATAAGTCGCTGGTCTGCCAGTCTCCCCTGAAAGAGTCCAAGCCACCAGGCTGAGATGGTCCTCGAGTACCAGGGGATGGGGATTCCCTTTCGGATCAGTTAGGAGCAACGGATATGATGGCAGGAGCAATGGATCGGTGTAGGACAGCGCCAAGAGGTCCGGGAACCACGGTTGACTCCGCCAAAGGGGGGTGATGAGTAGAAGAGAAACACGTTGATTCCTCAGGTACTGAATTGTCCTCGCTATCATGGAGAATGGTGGAAAAGCGTACGCCCCTTCGACTGGCCATTGCTGAAGAAACGCGTCCACTGCACTGCTCTCCGGGTCCGGGAGCCAGCTGAAATAGTCCTGAGTCTGTCTGTTGTTGCGGGAAGCAAACAGATCCAGCCTGAAGGGGCCTCTCCTGGTTGAGAGCCTTTGGAAGATCCGAGGATCCAGTCTCCAGTCGCTGTTGTCCCGCCAATGACGTGAAAACCAGTCCGCCGTCAGATTCGTTTCCCCCGGGAGATATTCCGCTTTGAGCGAGATATTGCGGGGAAGGCAGAAATCGAATATCTCCTTCGTTATTTCGGATAGGAGACGAGACCGCGCACCGCCCAGGCGATTGATATAACGAACCGCCGAGATGTTGTCCATCCTGAGAAGAATACAACAGTTCGATCTGCCCTTTGCCAGACTGCGGATTGCAAATGACCCCGCGAGAAGTTCCAGACAATTGATGTGGAGAAGGGTCTCTTGAGAGGACCAGGTGCCTCCTGTTGACTCGCCGTCGCCCGTTGCGCCCCAGCCCCAAAGGCTGGCATCCGATTCCAGAACGATGTCGGGCGAGTTCCCGAAGATGGCCCGGCCGTTCCATGCCTCCATGCTGTCGAGCCACCATCTGAACTCTTCCCTGACCTCTTCCGTTATAGGGATCGTCTGATCGTAGGAAGGATTCTGGTGGAGAAAAGAGGTCTTCAGGCGTTGCATCGCCCTGTAGTGGAGCGGTCCCGGGAATATGGCCTGGATGGAGGCGGATAGTAGTCCTACAATCCGAGCCAGAGCACGAAGTGGGATGGAGTGGCACCGAATGACTCTGCGTAGCTCCTTTTTGATGGCCGTGATCTTTGACACTGGCAAACTTAACGTGCTGGACCTGGAGTCTATCACGAAGCCCAAAAACTGTACCGTCTGATTTGGGTATAACTCCGACTTCAGGAAGTTCACCACGAAACCTAGGGATGTCAGGAAATCCACGGTAAAGCGTGTGTGTTGAGCCAGTCTGGATTTGTCGGAGCAAAACAGAAGCAGGTCGTCCAGGTAAATAATGCACCGAATTCCTTGTGTGCGTAGATGAGCGACCACTGGCTTCAGCAGCTTGGTGAAACACCACGGAGCTGAACTGAGGCCGAATGGAAGACAAGTGAACTGCCAGGGAAGGTCCTGCCACAGGAATCTGAGAAAACGTCGGCAGGTCATGTGGACGGGCACGGACAGATACGCGTCCTTGAGGTCCAGTCTTGTGAACCAATCTCCGTCTTGGAGAAGGTCCCTTAGGAGATGAATGCCTTCCATTTTGAAGTGCCTGTACAGAAGGAAGGCGTTGAGCCTCCTTAAATTTATGACTGGCCTGAAATCCCCGGTCTTCTTCTTTACCAGGAAGATATTGCTGAAAAACCCCCCTTGGTCGTGAGCGGGTTCTATTGCTCCCTTCGAGCGGAGTTCCTGCTACTCGTACTCGATGAGCTGGCCGTCTTCCGTGGAGAAGTTTAAAGGACGTGGCGGGACCGTCTGTTCCGGGAAGCCCACGAGGTCTATGATGTAGCCGTGCACCGTTTGAAGGATCCAAGCGTCTGTCGAGATAGCCGCCCAGTTCTGAAAATAAAGAGAAATACGACCTGCAGTACGATTGGCAAGGGGTACCTGAGACCAAAGACTTACCTGTGGAATTGAAACGAGTTCTGCCACGGGAACGCGATCCACGACCTCTGTCGGCTCCTCTGGTAAAGGAGAAGGGCTGTCTGTAGCCCACTTCTGGGTAAAACGGTTGGGGTCTCTGTGACCGGGGGCCTGAAGGCCAGAAGCGGCTGGCTGCACGGCCCCTGTAGCGGCCAGCCCTGCCAAAAACACCCCTCTGGGGGTTGCCTCTGAAGACCCGTTTCATAGAGGTCTGTGCTTTGTTGAGTGACGTGAAAACATTCACATGTCTGTTGAGTTCCTTCAAAAAGGCGTCACCGAAGAGCTTGCCCTGTGCCAGTGGCCCAAGTTCCTTGGTGCCCAATTCCACCAACTTTCCGTCCAAACGGAGTAATGCTGCTTTCTTCCTCTCAGCGGAGAGGGATACGTTGGCGTTGCCCACAAAGCAGAAGCATCGTTGTGCCCATTCTCGAATATCGTGCGCCCATTCACGAACCATATTGGTATCGAACTGGTCAGCTCGCGTGAGGGCGTCATCTGGCAAGTATAAGATGCGGGAAAGTGGGCTGATGGAGTCCAGCAATTTGTCTTGTGCGCCATGGAAAGCCTTCTCCACCCCTTTACGGGGATCGCGACCTCCTCTAGACATAAAGGTGGTCATGACCTGATCGAATTCTGGTGTCTGTGCCACCTGATCGGGTAGCGAAGGACGAGGACACTCGGAACGCAAACGGTTGCGCACCGTCTTGTCCATAGGCTTGCGCAGCCACAGATGCATAAACTTTGCTAAGTGCTCAGGCGGTGTCCAGTCCCCCAAACGCGGGTGGCGGATGTTTCTTGGGTTGAAAAGACGTTGGCCCGAGGGGTCCAAGATGACTTCCTCCTCGTCCAGAGTTGGTACTCGGTCGTCCGGAAGACGCATGTTGTCAGGAAAAGCGCCCTGCCGAAATCCAGTTTGCGAATCGTCGTCCGAAGCCCAAAAATCTTCAGGAGAGTCGGAGTCCGCGGCTTGCCACGAATCCACAACGTTCATGGAGGGCGAAAGCTTATCCTCCTCGTCCGAGGAGTAATGGCGTCTTGGAGAGGGGGCGTAGGGAGCAGGATTGTTACGTTTAGGGGCCTTGCCCCTGTCCGAGTTGGTGGTCCCCTTATCACCCTTCCAGTGGCGTTTAGTTGGTCGGACTTTGGCACAAGCCTGTGATCCTGAAGCCTCGGAATCGCAGTCCTGGGCTTGGGCCACCGTGGGGTTCTTCTGTTGATCGGCAGAGGCCGTCATAACCCTGGAGAGAGCCTTTTCCATTGAGGCCGCCACGGCCTCATTTATCATAGCCTGAAAACTTGGCGCGTTCTGATCCATGGCAGATGTTCACTAAAAGAGCACACGGCACAGGGCAGGGAGGCTAGGGGTCGGTCTGTATGTAACTGGTACCCGCAGTACCTATAACCCCAGCAGGGTAATTGGGTTTTATCTCTGGGCTACACCCAGGTAATAGTGGATGTACAGTATGAATCACACCACGGTAGCAGCAGGAAAAACGGGGCCTCACCCCTAAGCACAGGGTAGTCAGCCCTATAGTGCTGGAAACAGGCTCCGGTACTGACCTGGCGACCCCCGCCTTGAACGTCCTTGAGAAAGCTGACAAGCTGAAAATGCAACCGGGTGCTAGTTACCGCCGAGCGCCGAACGAGTGAGCACACAGCGGTACCTAAGATGGCGGCCTCAGATCTCGCGATACGAGAGCCAAGATGGCCGCCGCAGCCGTCGGGCGGAGAAAAAACCCTGCGAGCGCCGGACGAAAAAATGATGAGGTAGGATCGCTTGATTGACCCAGTCTGGTAAATGGGGTGAGCGTTACCCCAGGGGAGGAGAGGGGTGAGCGAATCCGCGGATGGGACATACGGCGGACCGGCCGGGAAAAAATCGCCGATGCGCGGTAAGCCGAGATATGGGATAAAACCTGCCGCACCAATAATACCACACAGGGAACAAAACCCTTAGTAACGAAACCCCTCTAATAACCTAAAAGGTCAAAATTATGTGAAAAAACAAGTAATAAATGGAAGAGCTGAAACTCTGACCTGTCTGCTTGATGGAGCAGTAAAGAAAGAGGGGGAGGAGTTTCACCGCGATGCATTATATACCTCCTATTGCATTTTGATTGGTCATCGTTTTTTTTTTTTTTTTTTCTCTTTTCTTTACTGCTATGTGGAGTTAGTAAAGGGAGTTTAATGCAAAATAGGAAGCCTCCTGTCATGTGGTAAAATTAACATTTCTACCAGGTTTCGCCACAGTTTACAGCTGATCGGGGGAGGGGGTGGTGGTCACAACAGGAAGATACTTTGTGATTTGCTTATTGTCAGTGGGGCTTTTTGACAATACGTTCACAGCGGAGAACCCCTTTAAACTAGTAAATTGCTCCTTTGAGCAGTTAGAAGTGTTAACAGATTTAAAACATTTTTAACATACAGATTCAGATACTGTAAATGTATTCTTTTCTTTTAGATCAGAAGAAAAGGATGTTCAGCTGGAAGCATTTAAGCTGGAAGTTATGAACACATCTAGTGATCTTGGTAGGAATGAAAATTTTAATTAATTTAATTTAATAAATTAAAGGTGTTGGCCACTGTCTGGTTACTGTTGACCAATGTGTTTGTGAGATGATTATATAGCACTTACTAATATAGTCTTTGTTGAAATTCTGCACGATTTTCTATATTTTATAAGGTATTGTCCCTTGTTTACAAAGTCATTTGTGCTGTCCACACAGAAGTCCTGTCCACAAGATGGCCGCTGATGAAGGGTCATGTGATCAGGCAAATCACCTCCATGTAATGTCTTCCGTATTCAAACACACAGCACCTGCACTAAACTCCCAACAGAACAAGAGCAGATGACAGGTGCAGTGTATTTGAATGGAAGAGACATCACATGGAGGTCATTAGTCACATGACTCTATCAGCAGCCTTGTTTATGGACAGGACCTCTATGAGAACAGCATACAAAATACATTGTAAACAAGACTTTGTGAGACTGCAACTTTTTTTTTTTTTTATAAAGTCTCAATGATAAATCTACAGTGAAACTCATTAACATAGCTAACCACACCCACTTTTCCACCCACATTACAAAACTGGAGTGAGTGGTGTAAAAATGCAAAAAGTTGCAAAATTAAAAGTGGCAAAATGTTGTGCAATCACTTAAATTTTGTGCAAGCCAGTGCAAAAAGTCACAAAAGCCCTATTTTTGCAACTTTTTTAAAATATTTAAATCAGATATTTTTTATTGAAATAAAAGAAAAAACTAAAACAAATGTTTTCATTAAATACAATAACAAAATCCCCCATAACACAAACATTGAATGAGATGAGCAGCAAATATAACATATCATCCAGATACATTAGAATATGTGCAATACAAAGATTACAATAGTGAACTCCACAACGGAGACAATGGAGACATCGGCAGACCCCTGATACCAATTCCATGGGCCAACGAGAAAAGATGGTAAGTATGGTTTCAATAGCGAAGGTAAGGGAGACAACGGCAGACTCCCCCCACCAATTACGCTGACTGACAGGTAAGGATGGTAAATATAACCCCTGTATTCAGGGATAAGGAGACAGTGGCACACCCCCAGTACACATTCCTTTGGCTAATAGTCATACATTGTCAGTTGCAATTGCACATGCGCCACCATTGCACTAAGGACGACCTGGAATAATCCAACTACCATGGTGCAAGGACAGCCACTGGCTGCACACCCCAGATCTATCTATCCACGGTCCCCATACGGAATCAAATTTCGATAAACAGTTTCGCTTCAAGTACGTTCCCCTCTCCAGCCTTATGACCACATTCATCCTAGCCACAAATTCAGCAAAGCTAGGAGGAGACAGCTAAATCCATTTAGCAGCAATGGTTTATCTAGCCTGATATAAGATTCTATTAATACCTGTCTTAATGGGAGGTTGCAGGGATTCAGAGTCGAACAATCCGAGTATGCACATTTTCGCGTCTAATGTATATGTAGCACAGTATATTTTATTAATCAGGGTTATTATCTTAGACCAATATCTATGCAGAGTGCTGCATTGCCAGATCAGGTGGAACAACCCGGCGTCATCTGTCCTGCATTTCGGACATAAGGAGTCAGGGCGACACCCTATCATCTTCAGAAAGAGTGGCGACCTGTACACTATGTAAAAGAAAAATCTGGGATAATCTAGCCGCCTCACTTAGTGACAGAGCTGGAGTCAATGCCAGCACCTCCTCCCATTGAGCATCCGAGATGGGGCCCACATCATTTTCCCATTTGCTCTGAACTAGTAAAGGATATTTTTTCAGAATCTCCTCCTGCATCGTCCCATAGGCCCTAGAGATCGCTCCTCTGGAGGACCCTACCTCCATTAGTTTGGACAGCACCTGAAGGGAGGCAAAAACCACCGGCCCTATTTTTATTTGTGAGCTTATGGCATGTCTAAGTTGTAGGTATTTGTAGAATTGCCTGGATTCCAACCCAAATTCTGTGCATAATTGTTCAAATTGTTTTAGTACTCCCTGGGAATATAATTGACCCATATTCCACAGCCCCTTAGGCTCTCATGCTTGGAAGTCTGACAGCTGACATAGCTCCCTCAGTTTGGGATTGTTCCATATCGGTGACAGGTCGAGCAAACCCACCACATTTAAAACCTCCCTAGATTTATTCCACACAGTACGCATTAATTTAAAAATTGGGAGAGACTTCACTGGCTCTGCTACATCTTTTTCCAATACCGTTATTGGGGGGTTACAACCAGCGACCCACTTAACCAATTCCCCACTTCTCCCCACCCTTCCTATCCCACCCCAACCTTTAAAGGGCTTCTGTCACCCCCCAAAAGTAATTTTTCATTTTTGGGCTAATTAAAATCCTTATAGTGCGATTATTCAATATATAGTGCTCTTACCTTCTAATCTGTGGCTTAGTTTCTTTAAAAACCGCACTTTTATAATATGTTAATTAATTACCTCGCTACCAGCAAGTAGGGCGGTTACTTGATGGTAGCCGCCGCATCCTCCTTTCAAAAAAACGCCCCCTCCTCCTGTTGATTGACAGGGCCAGCGAGCGCTCTCCTCCTCCGGCTGGCCCTGTCAGCATTTCAAATCCTGCGCCTTACGTGTCTTCATTCGGCGCAGGCGCTCTGAAAGAAGGACGCTCGCTTCCTCAGCACTCCCATAGTGCGCCTGCGCCGATGACGTCACCTCTAAACCCGAAAGTCTCCCTTTCCGCTAACTTGGGACAAAAAGTTCAATATTTCATGGACTCAATATGCCCCTCAGCGAATACCTTGGGGTATCTTCTTTCCAAAATTGGGTCATTTGTGGGGTGTTTGTACTGCCCTGGCTTTTGAGGGTCTCCACAATCATTACATGTATGGCTAGCATTAGGAGTTTCTGCTATTCTCCTTATATTGAGCATACCGGTAATGAGATTTTTTTTTTCGTTCAGCCTCTGGGCTGAAAGATAAAATGAACGGCACAGATTTCTTTATTCGCATCGATCAATGTGGATGAAACAATCTCTGCCAAAAAATGTGCAAAAAAAAAAAGGGGGGGGAAAGGCATCTGCCAGGAGATAGGAGTTCCGCCCAACATCCAAACCCACTCAGCTCGTATGCCCTGGCAAACCCGATTTCTCCATTGACATCAATCGATGTGGATGAATAAATCATTGCCGGAATTTTATATTTTTTTTATTTTTATACAAAGTGTTTGCCAAAGCATATAAACACCGCCGCTCAGCTCATAAGCCTCGGCAAACGTATCTTTTTTACTGCAGAGGAGAAATCTCGTCTTGCAGCGCCGCATACACCGGCTTTTGTGTAATCTGACAGCAGCGCAATGCTTCTGTCAGAATGCACATCAGTGCTGCAGCTGCTAGAAGGTAAAAAAAACTAAAAAAACTAAACCAGGCCGCAACGCAATCAATTTATTAACATTAACTTTATATAACATTTGAACAGAACATTAACTTTTATAAACTGTATTGAACTTTTGAAACAGAACATTAACTTTTTTGCTTACCTGTGTTTTTTTTTTTTTTTACCTTTTAGAGGACAAACCTCTCCTTCCCCATGGGACAATGTGCAAAGCGCAAATCGCCCAGAGATGTGGCGAAGTACATTATGCACTTTGTCCCAGGTGAAAGGAGAGGTTTGTGGCAGCTCTGTGTGAAAGGGCCCTAAGACCCCTGTTTGCCTGTCCTGTGTCACGCGATTCCTACACTAATAGTGTACCTGTGTGTAGAACTTGCGGAAACACTCCCCTATGCATAGGGCAGGCTGGTCAGGACAGTCAGGACAAAAAAAGGTGGTGTCACGCCTTATTCCACCCCTGCTACAGACACAACATCTTTTTCTTGGGGAACGTTGAGTTGGGGTACCAGGATAGACACTGGGGAAGTGTCTGCCATGTAGCCGGCTCACTACATCAGGGACTTGGGGCACGGACCCTCCTGGATACAGGATTTCCGAAATGATCTCTTCCTGAAATTTTAGGAAGGATCCTGTTCTCCCAGCCTTACTGTAGAGAACAAAACTATTATATACAGCCAATTGAATTAAATATACAGACACCTTCTTATACCAGCATCTGGTGCGGCGGGACACTAAATAGGGAGCCAACATCTGGTCATTGAAGTCCACCCCTCCCATGTGAAGGTTATAGTCGTGGACAGAGAGGGGTTTTACAATGACTCCAGTTGCCCTTTCAATTTGCACTGTCGTGTCTGCGTGAATGGTGGACAGAAGGTAAACGTCCCTCTTGTCCCTCCACTTCACCGCGAGCAGTTCTTGGTCACACAAGGCAGCCCTCTCCCCCCGTGCAAGTCGGGTACTAATGAGCCGTTGGGGGAAGCCCCGGCGACTAGGTCGCGCGGTGCCACAGCATTGAATTCCGACTAGATGTAAGTGCCGAAAGAGGGCCATGCTTGAGTAAAAATTGTCCACGTATAAGTGGTACCCCTTGTGGAGTAAGGGTGACACCAAGTCCCAGACAATCTTGCCACTGCTCCCCAGGTAGTCAGGACATTCGACCGGCTCCAGTTTTGAGTCTTTTCCCTCATAGACCCTAAACGATATGTATAGCCTGTGGCCCTTTCACAGAGCTTATACAGTTTGACCCCATACCGGGCGCGCTTGCTGGGGATGTACTGTTTGATGCCAAGGCGCCCGGTAAAATGTACTAGGGACTCGTCTATGCAGATGTTTTGATTGGGGGTATACGCATCTGCAAATCTGGATGACAAATGGTCTATGAGGGGCCGAATTTTGTGGAGCCGGTCATAAGCAGGGTGGGCTCTTGGATGACAGGTGTTATTGTTAGCGAAATGCATAAAGCACATGATGACCTCAAAACGTGCCCTGGACATTGCAGTAGAGAACATGGGCATGTAATGTATTGGGACTTAAGACCAATATGACCGAAATAAAAATAAAAATTGTTAGACCCATGCTGAGGATAAGGCCCAAAAAATTTTTTAATTTGGAAACTGTGACTGGTTTCCACCGGTAAGGCTGGGCATAGAAGCTTTCCGGATTGGCGGTAATAAACTGTGTGGGGTAGCGGTTGGTTTCTGCCACAACTAGGTCATAGAGATCCGCGGTGAAGAACAGCTAAAAAAACTCAAGGGCTGATCCTAAATGAGATGTCTCCACGCGAACTCCAGACTGGGCGGTGAAAGGAGGCAATACGGGTGCGGCGGAAGCAGGGGAGTGCCAATTAGGATTTGCATTTGCCAGCACCTCTGGGAGACTAAGGGTTCTACGCAGTGGCTGCGACGGGGAAGTTACTGCACGTGCCAGCGTACCAGCTTGAACTGCCCTTCTGGTGCTCGCCACGTCATTAGGGAATACGGCAGTGCTGGTAGAAGGTTCAGGATGTGCTGCGCTGCTGGTGTATGCCGCACCATAAAAAAGATCAGCGCTAGCACCACTCTGCTGCAAATGAGGCTCATCATGCGGGGTATGCAGAACACTGACATGGGATCGGGTACGCCTGACTGTAGCAGGGACCTCAACCTCGTCATCTTCGCTAGCGGTTAGAGTGCCACTCTGGTCTACAGGTTCATATTCTGAACCACTGGATTCAGCGGGTGAGGCGTCCCCATCGCTTTCATCCATCACGGCCAGAATCCTTTAGGCCTCTTCAGTGGAATACCCCTTGTTTGACATTTTGGGCTCACTAAATTTAGGGGGTATTCCTCTGAGACTACCCAGGAAAAAGAGCAAACCTACCTAGTAAAAAGGAGTGCTTGCGAAGTAAAGCTGCGATCGCTAATAAAGATCCAAAAAGCTCAAAAGTGATCTTTATAGCGGCGCAGCGATTTTACAGTGTTTTTGCAGTGTTCCGAAAAAAAAAAATTCTGTCACTGCGGTGGGGCGGACTGAACGCAAGTGTGCGCACAAGATCAGGCCTGATCGGGCGAACACTGCGTTTTTTGTAGAGCCTAAGGTGACCCTAATGTACTTGTATAGATCTGATTGCGATCAGTCTTGATCACTTACAGATACTATATAGTACTAGTGCTGATTAGCGACAGCGATGACGCTAATCAGCGACTGCGGTGCGGTGGGCTGGGCGCTAACTACCTAGCAAGTAGCTAACTTCCTGGCGGTGATGAGGGAACCTTACAGGGGGGTGATCAATGACAGGGGGATGATCAGGGAGTCTAATATGGGTGATCAGGGGCTAATAAGGGGTTAATAAGTGACAGGGTAATGTGTATGTGTGGTGATTGGTGCTACTTACAGAGCTACCTGTGTCCTCTGGTGGTCGATCCAAGCAAAAGGGACCACCAGAGGAGCAGGTATATCAGACGCTATTTTCAAAATAGCGTCTGACATACCCATTTCATTGGTCATTTCAAAAATCTACAGCCTGCCAGCCAATGATCGCGGCCGGCAGGCTGTAGATGAACTTCTGAACTGCGCGATCCTGTGAACGCGCGCTCCTGTGAGCGAGCGTTCACAGGAAATCTCGGGTCTCACGAGATGACGCCGATCGGCGTTAGTGTGACCTGAGGGAGCCGCCGCAGTCACGCCTTTCGGCGTTAGTGTGACGGGAGGTGGTTAAAGAAACTAAGCCACAGAAAAAGGTAAGAGCACTTTATATAGAATAATCACACTATAAGAATTTTAATTAGCCCAAAAATGAAAAATGACTTTTGGGGGGGTGACAGAAGCCCTTTTAAAATGCTGTAATTGAGCTCCCAGAAAGTAGAGATAGGGGTTTGGCAGAGCCAGTCCTCCCATGTCTTTACCTCTCTGCAGGGTTTCGTAACGGATCCTACTGTACTTGGCCTTCCACACCAGAGAACAGAAAATCTGCTGTATCTTGTAAAAGTGGTGCTGGGCCACCCAAACTGGCGAATTGTGAAGTATATATAGCAGTTGTGGCATAAAAATCATTTTGATAAGATTCCCCCGACCGAGAGAAGAAGCTTATTCCATATAGCTGTTTTCATTTTAAATTTGGCCAATAAAGGTATCAGATTATCCACAATATATGCCTGGGGGCTGGTGGAGACTTCAACTCCAAGGTACTTAACCCCTTAGGGACGCATGACGTACCGGTACGGCATGTTTCCCGAGTCCTTAAGGACCCATGACGTACCGGTACGTCATGTGTTTTTCCGATCACTGCCGCTCGGCCGGCGGTGATCGGAACAAGGTGCCTGCTGAAATCATTGAGCAGGCACCTTGGCTAAATGCGTGGGGGGTCCTGTGACCCCCCTATGTCGGCGATCGCAACAAACCGCAGGTCAATTCAGACCTGCGGTTTGTTGCGCTTTCTGCAGTTTCTGATCAGAAACGTTAGTATTCCTAAAATACATATGTTTCACCCCCCCTGCACCCCTGAGTGATTTTATCCCGGTGGGAGGTGCAGGGGGAGTGTTGCGGGCGGTGCGGGAGGCGGGCGGTGCGGCAGGCGGGATCGCGATCCCCCGCCCGCCTCCTCTTGAATAATCGTTGGCGTCTAGTGGGTATACCAGGGTGTCGGCACCTTGCTGACACCCTGGTATAAACGGCTGACATCTGTGATGCGATGTCAGCCGTTTAACCCTTTCCATACCGCGGTCTGTATGGACCGCTGTGTGGAAAAGGTTAACAGCTCAGGGAGCTCCCTCCCTCTCCCATCGGGGGGCTGCTGTGCCTTTGCAGCCCCCCGATGGAGAGGGAGAGAGCCCCTGTCCTTACCCTTCCCCGTCTGCGCAGTTCTGGCCACTACTGAGCAGACGGGGAAGGTTCCCATGGCAACAGGACGCCGTCTCAGGCATCCTGCTGTCCATGGTGCTGAACAGATCTGTGCTAAAGGCATAGATCTGTTCAGACAAAGTGTAAGTAAAATACAGTACAGTACACTATATATCGTACTGTACTGTATTATACAGACATCAGACCCACTGGATCTTCAAGAAATGGGTCTGGGTCCAAAAAAAAGTTAAAAAAAGTGAAAAATAAAAAAACACATTTATCACTGATTAAAAATGAAAAAAATAAAATTCCCTACACATGTTTGGTATCGCCGCGTCCGTAACGACCTGATCTATAAAACGGTCATGTTACTTTACCCAAACGGTGACCGCCATAAAAATAAAAAACTATGATGAAATTGAAATTTTGCCCACCTTACTTCCCAAAAAAGGTAATAAAAGTGATCAAAAAAGTCGCATGTACGCCAAAATAGTAACAATCAAACCGTCATCTCATCCCGCAAAAATCATACCCTACCCAAGATAATCGCCCAAAAACTGAAAAAACTATGCCTCTTAGACTATGGAAACACTAAAACATGATTTTTTTTGTTTCAAAAATGAAATCATTGTGTAAAACTTATATAAATAAAAAAAGGTATACATATTAGGTATCGCCGCGTCCGTATCGACCGGCTCTATAAAAATATCACATGACCGAACCCCTCATGTGACCACCGTAAAAAAAAAAAAAAAAAAAAAAGGTGTAAAAAAAAGCCATTTTTTGTCATCTTACGTCACAAAAAGTGTAATAGCAAGCGATCAAAAAATCATATGCACCCCAAAATAGTGCCAATCAAACCATCATCTCATCCCGCAAAAAATGAGACCCTACTTCAGATAATCGCCCAAAAACTGAAAAAACTATGGCTCTTAGATTATGGAGACACAAAAACTTTTTTTTTTGTTTTAAAAATGAAATCCTTGTGTAAAACTTACATAAATAAAAAAAAATTGTATACATATTAGGTATCGCCGTGTCCGTGACATCCTGCTCTATAAAATTACCACATGATCTAACCTGTCAGATGAATGTTGTAAATAACAAAAAAAAAAAAACGGTGCCAAAAAAGCTATTTCTTGTTACCTTGCCGCACAAAAAGTGTAATATAGAGCAACCAAAAATCATATGTACCCTAAACTAGTACCAACAAAACTGCCACCCTATCCCGTAGTTTCTAAAATGGGGTCACTTTTTTGGAGTTTCTACTCTAGGGGTGCATCAGGGGGGCTTCAAATGGGACATGGTGTCAAAAAACCAGTCCAGCAAAACCTGCCTTCCAAAAACCGTATGGCATTCCTTTCCTTCTGCACCCTGCCGTGTGCCCGTACAGCAGTTTACGACCACATATGGGGTGTTTCTGTAAACTACAGAATCAGGGCCATAAATAATGAGTTTTGTTTGGCTGTTAACCCTTGCTTTGTAACTGGAAAAAAAATATTAAAATGGAAAATCTGCCAAAAAAGTAAAATTTTTTAATTGTAGCTCTATTTTCCATTAAATCTTGTGCAACACTTAAAGGGTTAACAAAGTTTGTAAAATCAGTTTTGAATACCTTGAGGGGTGTAGTTTCTTAGATGGGGTCACTTTTATGGAGTTTCTACTCTAGGGGTGCATCAGGGGGGCTTCAAATGGGACATGGTGTCAAAAAACCAGTCCGGCAAAATCTGCCTTCCAAAAACCAAACGGCGCACGTTTCACTCTATGCCCCGCTGTGTGGCCGTACAGTAGTTTACGGCCACATATGTGGTGTTTCTGTAAACGGCAGAGTCAGGGCAATAAAGATACAGTCTTGTTTGGCTGTTAACCCTTGCTTTGTTAGTGGAAAAAATGGGTTAAAATGGAAAATTAGGCAAAAAAAATGAAATTCTCAAATTTCATCCCCATTTGCCACTAACTCTTGTGCAATACCTAAAGGGTTAACGACGTTTGTAAAATCGGTTTTGAATACCTTGAGGGGTGTAGTTTCTAGAATGGGGTCATTTTTGGGTGGTTTCTATTATGTAAGCCTCGCAAAGTGACTTCAGACCTGAACTGGTCCCTAAAAATTGAGTTTTTGTAAATTCCTGAAAAATTTCAAGATTTGCTTCTAAACTTCTAAGCCTTGTAACATCCCCAAAATAATTCAAACATGAAGTAGACATATGGGGAATGTAAGGTCATCACAATTTTTGGGGGTATTACTATGTATTACAGAAGTAGAGAAACTGAAACTTTGAAATTTGCAAATGTTTCAAAATTTTTGGTAAATTAGGTATTATTTTAAAATAATTTTTTTTACTTCATTTTACCAGTGTCATGAAGTACAATATGTGACGAAAAAACAATCTCAGAATGGCCTGGATAAGTCAAAGCATTTTAAAGTTATCAGCACTTAAAGTGACACTGGTCAGATTTGCAAAAAATGGCCAAGTCCTTAAGGTGAAATAGGTTGAGTCCTTAAGGGGTTAAAGGACGAGACCACTTTAAGGTTAATGTGGTCCAAACATAGGGATCGAGGCAGAGGGGACAGCGGAAGAATGACCGATTTAATCCAGTTAGTATACAGACCCGACTGTCTGCCAAAGTCCGATATTAAGGAAATAATTGGGTCTATCGATGAAGCCAGATCTCCAACATACAGAAGCATGTCATCCGCGTATAGCGAAATTCTTTCCTCCACCTCCCCCCTCCCCATGCCCCTAATCAAGGGAGTAGACCGCATCATACAAGCCAATGGTTTGATTGCAATGGCGAAGAGGAGGGGCGACAGAGGACAACGCTGCCTAGTGCCCCTCTCCAATGCCATCACTAGTGATAGCCTCCCATTAACCCTGAGATGGGCCCTTGGTTGGCTATATAGTAATTGTACCCATTTAATATACACCGGACCAAACCCCAATTTCGACATGACCGCCCACAGATAGTCCCACTCAACGTTGTCAAAAGCTTTGGCAGTGCCAACCAAAATCACCGCCAGACACTCTCCCACTGACAATGTCTGTATCTGTAGATTGAGGAACAGCCGTCGCAAATTAAAGGAGGTAGCCTTTCCCGGCATAAATCCGCACTGGTCGTCATGGATAATATGGGAGATGACCGACAACAACCTATTGGCCAAAGCTTTGGCCAATATTTTGACGTCTACCGTGAGAAGCGAAATGGGCCTGTACGAATCTACTTTAGTAGGGTCTTTGCTGGGCTTTGGAAGAACCACAACTATAGCCTCTCTCATGGAACTCTGCAACACTCCAGACTCATAAGAGTCCTTGAACACAGATAGAAGGTGCGGGAGAAGGACCTCCTGATGTTTCTTATAAAACTCTCCTGGCAACCCATCTCCCCCTGGCGCCTTATAATTGGGAATAGATTTCACCGCCAGCTCCAGTTCCTCTAACTGAAGGTCACTGTCTAACATCTCTCTGTGAGCATCCGTCAGATAGGGCATTTGGATGGCCTGCAAATAGCTATCCCTCTCCCCCGCCATGACCTGGAGCCTGGACCTATATACCTCAGCAAAGTGGTCATGAAACACACCCAGCACCCTCTCATCACCCCCCGCCATAGTCCCCTGTGTGTCCATGATAGCAGAGATACATGAGAGGCCCTCCTGTGCCCTAATGACAGTTTCTAAGAGGTGACCAACCCTTTCTCCCTCCATATAATATTTCTGCTGCGTAAAGAACTGCTTCTCTCCCGCTCTATAAGTTTAGTATCCTTTTAATAATTCCTGCGCTTCTAACCAACTCGCAGCATTGGCCTCCGTTGGATTAGCTATATATACGGCCTCTGTAGCTTTCGACTCTACTAGAGAGCTCAATATGAAATGACCTGCTATTAGTTTTGTGGGCACTAATCAGTTTGATGTAAATGCTCCTTATGTAGGCCTTCATGGTTTCCCAAACAGTAGTGGGGCTGGCTGAGCCATCATTAATGTTAAAGAATTCTGTCAAAGTGGAGGAGACAACATCTCCTGTGTCCACAAGCTGCAACCAGAAGGGATTAAGTTTCCACATCTGTCTCTGCACACGCCTATCTTCACCTAGATTTAATGCCGCCAAGACCGGGGAGTGATCAGAGATGCTACGGGGTAGGTAAGCAATCTCGCTGATCCTGTCCAGCAGCATCGGAGACCCCAAAACCAGATCAATTCTGGACAGTGAGCGATGAGAAAAGGAGTAACAGGAATACTGTCTCACCCCGGGGTTCTTGACTCTCCAGAAGTCATAAAGATAGACTTCCTGGAGCAGTCTAGCCAGCGAGGTGGGGGAGGGGCCCACTCCCGCT
Source organism: Bufo bufo (assembly GCF_905171765.1). Taxonomy (NCBI): domain Eukaryota; kingdom Metazoa; phylum Chordata; class Amphibia; order Anura; family Bufonidae; genus Bufo; species Bufo bufo. Next base: position 216,981,852 of record NC_053391.1, read on the forward strand.
CCATCCGGCTGAAATTTATCTAGAGTCTTATCTAGGTACATATTAAAATCACCCACCAGAATGGCCGGCACCCCAGGAAACCTGGAAATAAATGTCAGGACAGATTGAAGTATCTCACAGGAGTAAGGAGGAGGTATGTAGATTGCAATCAACAACAGAATGAAATGGAATATGGTGCAGTCTATGCATACAAAACGGCCCTCACCATCCACTGACACCTCCCTAGACTGGAAAGAGAGGCTTCTGTGTACCAGTACACTCGCCCCTCTCGACTGTGTAGAGTAAGTGGAGTGGAAATGGTGTGATACCCACGCCCTACAGATACTTTGTTTTTTCCGGTATAAGGTGAGTTTCGGACAAACATAATATGGCCAGCTGATGCGATTGCAGTGCGTAAAAGACGTTGTTACGCTTAGCAGCCTGGCCCAAGCCTCTCACGTTCCAAGCGATAATTTTAAGAGTACCCATTAATACGCTTTGCGTCAGAAACACAATAACCTTGTGGTGTAGCTCCGGGTTTGCAGTCCCGGCTGCCTTGCAGATATTAAAGCTACCCAGAGTGCCCTGTAACCGGTGATAATTTTAGCTGGGAAAATGGCCCTAATAACAGAAGTAGTGTACACTGCTCATAGCATCAAACAGCTAGCTGATTTTACACATATACCTCATAGCAATAGATCTCAAAAATAGCAGAGGGCAAATTACACAGGAGTGATACAGAGTAACAAATACCACCCATACTGGTAAAAACATACGGCGATTCAGGAGATATTGCGGATGTTTTGCTCCATAGTGTCCAGCCATTGACACGCTGCCGCCGGATCCTCGAACATATGCGACTTGTCCTTGGCTATTACCCGCAGCCGCACAGGGTAGATCATTGCATAAGATAACTGCAGATTTCGCAATCTTCTCTTGACATAAAAAAACTTTGTTCTCTTCTTTTGAACTTCGGCCGAGAAGTCTGGATATAGAGAAACACGACTTCCATTGATGTTTAAATCGATGCAGTCTCTAGCACTCTTCAGGATGGTATCCCAATCCCGGAAATGAAGCAATCTCAGTAGCAATGGTTGCGGCGGCGCCCCAGGTGGTGGCGGGCGGAATGGCACCCGGTGTGCCCTCTCCACGGCAAACAATGGTGACAGCTTGTCTCTGCCAATTTTTTCCAGCAGCCATTTTTCAACAAACGCAACAGGGTCAGCGCCTTCAGCTCGTTCTGCCACCCCAATCATGCGAACGTTGTTTCGGCGTAGCCGATTCTCCATATCGCCGGTTTTTGCAATGAACATAGTGACATTGTGGATCACTCTTTGCATATCTCGTTGAACCGGCGGCATTTGATCTTCCAGCACACTAATGCCACTTTCCATCTCCCCCATCCGCTCTTTAACCTGCCGCATGTCTTGCCGAATAAGGCCTATGTCCTCCTTCAAACCACCGACTGTTGTGGTTAATGCAGTCAATGCAGCATTACATTGCGCCACTGCCACAAATACATCCCTTATAGTGGGTTCTGGCATCATCTCCGCCATTTTTGTTGTGCTACCACTGACCTGGGAGGCAGCTGCTGCGGCATCGGAGGGTTCCTCCAGAGCATGATCTGACGGCCAGACGTGAGGGGGAGACTCCGAAGTAGGAGTAGGTGGCACAGAAGCTGGTATGTGCGCCAATTTCTCCAGGCGCCCCGCTACATCAGCCCGCCTCACCACATGCGCAGCGCCATCTTGTTTCAGCGGGGTAGCGCTCTTACAGTCATTTCTGTCCCTCTCCTTCGGTTTTTGTCGCACCATTTTGCAGCCGCTATGGACCCGAGCTTACAGGGGACACTTTGGAGCCCAATGCAGGGTTTGTAGACCACCAGCAGGCTGGTAGAAGGGGTATTTTCACGATAACTAGCCGGGAGCTCAGAGCTACACGTCCGCTCACATCCTCAGTCAGGCCACGCCCATATTTTTGCAAATTTTTGATGCCAGAATTCTGGAGTGAACGTATATTAGCAAGTGCTATATAATCATCTCGCAAACACATTGGTCAACAGTAACCAGAAAGTGGCCAACACCTTTAAATGTAAATCTTAATTAAGGATGGGGCTTAGGCAAGGTTCAGAGGGATTTTTGGTGTACAATATTTGTTTCCATAAAGAGATGTACTAGTTCTGCCATAGAAACCCATGAGCCCTCTAATGTACCTCCTTATGCCTCTAAATTCTTTTTTTGTCTGCTATACTCTAGACCAGGAATACCCAACCTGCGGCCCTCCAGCTGTTCCAAAACTACAACTCCCAGTATGCTTAGATAGTCTATAACTATTGTGGGAGTTGTAGTTTTGGAACAGCTGGAGGGCTGCAAGTTTAGAATCCCTGCTCTAGACTAATCCGACAGAAAACAATCTATCGGAATCTGTATTCTGTAGAAACATTGATTGACTGAGCCTATATGGCAGTGAACACAGACTACAACTCAAAAGGAGCTGCACATGTTCTGTGCACTGCCATACAGTGCGCAGGAGCCATAACAATTTGTAAAATAAAATTTTTAATAAGTGCGCTTCTTATGTAATATATATTATATTGCTTTTTGAAATGTGAATTACGAAAACTTTTTTTGCTTCCTAAATTACCTGTCATAGATCATCAATTGCTTGTGTTAATTTATCTCATATTTCTTTTCCAATGCCATTTGTTTTGATTTCATTGTTAGAGGAACTTAGAAAAACAAATGACAGTCATAAAAAAGAAATAGAGCAACTCAAATTGGAATTGGTAAGCTATCAGCAGTAATAATTTATACTAGATTATAATATTTATGACTTCACAAAAGTGAACAATTTAGAGAAGTGATGGAAGGATGATCATTGTAATGAATATCTTGATCCCCACCGAATGGTTATCTCCTATGCTATGGATAGAGGATAACTTCCTCTATCCTATGGATATAATATAACTTTTATCATTAATAAAACAACAAACGAGGGTGGGGCAAAGATTAACCACTTAGTGACCAGCCTGTTTTGGGTCTTAAAGCGGCTCTGTCACTATGATCATTCCTATTCCTGGCAGGGCTCATCATGCTAATTAAAACAATAAATGTATTTTGTCTGTATGCTAAACAGCTGTAGAGAAATCTGTTAGTATGCAAATAAGATGTTCGAGCATAGCGGAGGAGGGCAGCGGCAAAGAGTTCGGGTGTGGGCAGTTACTTATGCTGGAAGAGGCGTGCTTGGGCTCTAAAGGAAGGCGGGCTGGGCACTGTACAGGGGAGTTACTGGGCTCCAGAGAAGGATAATATTGCCCCTCTGGGCATAACAGAAAAAGTGAATTTTATTGCTAATGAAACCATGAAGCAAAAAATAAAGACTATAGCAAGAAATAATGTAATTTATTGTACATGGCAGTAGTAACACTTTAATATGCTCAAACCAGGTGACAGATTCCCTAAAGGCCTCATGCACACGTCAGTGATTTGGCTTCAGTGATCCGTGTCCGATTTTGCTTCAGTTGTGTTTCCTTGTGTCTTCCTTTTTTTTTGTCTGACAGGGGAAAAAAAAGGAAGGTTAATGAAAAGTGTAATTTTATTGCACCAAGGTCTTGCAGAAAAAAACGGACGCGGACACGGATGACATACCAGTTGTGCATCTATTTTTTTTGACGGACCCATTGACTTGAATGGGTCCGTCCTCCGTTTTCCACTGACAAGAATAGGACAGGTTATATTATTTTGACGAACTGGAATCACGGATCACAGACGCGGAGAAAAAACGGAGGACTATCAGTTTTTTTTTCACAGCTCCATAGAAATGAATGGGACCTCCGCTAAACTGTGAAAATTACGGAACGGACGTGGATGCACACAATGGTCGTGTGCATGAGGCCTTAAATGTATAAATTAAACGTTTTACTGCATCTTATCCCACCACACTATATATCGATCTGCTCAGCTCATCCTGCTCTATAACGTGCCCTGAATTTCCTAGTGACAGGTTCTCTTTAAAGGGATTGTTATCATCTGAGACATTTATGACATCTCAAAAGTATATGCATCCGATAGGTGCAGGTTGCACTTCCATGACTCTCAGCAATTGGTGGAATGGGGGCCCCCTTCTTCCCTAATTAGCACACCACAGAAGAGGAGACCATTCATGCATACATCCCTCTCCATTGTAGATTATGGGCATTGTGGTAACTGGTTAGTATTAGACAACTTCTGTGAACTACAATTAAGAAAGCAACATGCTCAGATGGTTTCAAACATATACTCTGGAGTGTAAATAGGGCTCAAGGTTCCCCGCTCTCCTGATATATGTGGTTCTCAGAGATGGCTGCACAGTGCACCATTTATACTGTGACACTTATTTTTGTGTCATGGAAAGTACATCTGAGCAGCCATACCCAGGCAGACATTTGTTTTCAAATGACTGATGGCGACACATAATGACATCTCTCCAAGATCTCTTGCATTGAGACACCATGTACAATACTGTATATACTCTTGAGGTACTGCCATGCATTTATATTCATAGCAATTATAACTAATTAACACCTGCTTCAACTATATTTTAAATGTTTAATAGGAACAATTTCACAGTATTGTAAATGAAAACATAAATCTCAAGAAATTGGTTGGTGATCTAAAAGATGCTCAATTTCAGCTTCAGGAGCATTTAAAAAACAAAGAGGTAGGCAAGCATAAAATCTGTTTTGCCAATTTTATTTTTCGCACAGGTATGAATAATGATAAAGGCCTTGGTGGAATTTATTAAGGCTGGCATATGAGTCGTAAGCCTTTAACTGAAGTAGAGCAGCTTGCAATGTGCCAAATTTATTAAGAAATACACTCCCTGTAATAAATGTGGTGTATCTTGGGCTGCTCTTGCACCAGAATCTGAATTCTGAGTCTGCTATGAGTTGGCAGGTATTTGCACTATAGTTTGTACCAATTTCTGTAGTAGGTTGTAGTAATTTGGTGCATTGCACATTCATGTTTCTTCTCAGTTTTAAAGAGTGGCAAGAAGCTTTAAAAGACATATTTTAGCTCAAATATTTTCAAAATTTGCAACTGTTTTATGTCATAAATGATACATTTCCATGCAGAAATAAAATGAGTACAGTAGATCAGCTCACTGGTATTGAATCTTGTCCACTTCATAGATAATATTTTGCGGGAAGGGATGCATCCAAATTGGTAGTGGCAGAAATAGTGTTTCCAAGAAAAAGTTTTCTGCTTCAGCACTCATAAAAAAACATTACCCTATAAAAATGAAAAATAAACAGAACATTTGTATTATGTTTGGGTAACACAAGCACATTCCATTGATTATGTGTTAATGCGTTTATATCACACAGAATGTGTTACCCAAACATACTAAAATTATCCCCGACCAGGCAAAGATTTGGAAGCCTTAGGCCTCTTTCACACAGGCATTGCGGGAAAATGTGCGGGTGCGTTACGGGAACACCCGCGATTTTTCCGCGCGAGTGCAAAACATTGTAATGCGTTTTGCACTAGCGTGAGAAAAATTGCGCATGTTTGGTACCCAAACCCGAACTTCTTCACAGAAGTTCGGGCTTGGGTTAGGTGTTCTGTAGATTGTATTATTTCACCTTATAACATAGTTATAAGGGAAAATAATAGCATTCTGAATACAGAATGCTTAGTAAAACATCGCTGGAGGGGTTAAAAAAATAAAATCAAATAATTTAACTCACCTTAGTCCACTTGATCACGATGCCCCGCATCTCCTTCTGTCTCCTTTACTGAACAGGTCCTGTGGTGAGCATTCATTACAGGTCAAGGACCTGTGGTGACGTCACTCCGGTCATCACATGATCCATCACCATGGTAAAAGATCATGTGATGGATCATGTGATGACCGGAGTGACGTCACCACAGGTCCTTGACCTGTAATGAATGCTCACCACAGGTCCTGTTCAGTAAAGGAGACAGAAGGAGATGCCGGGCATCGCGATCAAGTGGACTAAGGTGAGTTAAATGATTTTAAAAAATTTTTAACCCCTCCAGCGCTATTTTACTATGCATTCTGTATTCAGAATGCTATTATTTTCCCTTATAACCATGTTATAAGGGAAAATAATAATGATCGGGTCTCCCTTCCGATCGTCTCCTAGCAACCGTGCGTGAAAATTGCACCGCATCCGCACTTGCTTGCGGATGCTTGCGATTTTCACGCAACCCCATTCACTTCTATGGGGACTGCGTTGCATGAAAAATGCAGAATATAGAGCATGCTGCGATTTTCACGCAACGCACAAGTGATGCGTGAAAATCACAGCTCATGTGAACAGCCACATAGAAATGAATGGGTCGGTATTCAGTGCGGGTGCAATGCGTTCAACTCACGTATCGCATCCGCGCGGAATACTCGCCCGTGTGAAAGGGGCCTTAGGTGAAGGATTTTTACCAAATAAGATGCAAGTCATACAAAGTTTTTGTAAGGCTACTTTCACACTAGCGTTCGGAGCGGATCCGTCTGATGTTTCATCAGACGGATCCGCTCCGATAATGCAGACGTTCGCATCCGTTCAGAACGGATCCGTCTGCATTAAAACTTAGAAAATTTTCTAAGTATGAAAGTAGCCTGAGCGGATCCGTTCAGACTTTGCATTGTAAGTCAATGGGGAACGGATCCGCTTGAAGATTGAGCCATATGGTGTCATCTTCAAGCGATCTGTCCCGATTGACTTACATTGTAAGTCTGGACGGATCCGCTCGCCTCCGCACGGCCAGGCGGACACCCGAACGCTGCAAGCAGCGTTCAGGTGTCCGCTCACTGAGCGGAGCGGAGGCTGAGCGCTGGCAGGCGGATGCATTCTCAGTGGATCCGCCTCCACTGAGAATGCATTGGGGCCAGACGGATGCGTTCGGGGCCGCTCGTGAGCCCCTTCAAACGGAGCGCACGAGCGGACACCCGAACGCTAGTGTGAAAGTAGCCTTACCTCTGTCTCCCTATCTCCCCAAAGTATGTTAGGTAGGATAGGTTTTATAGAGTGTGTGATTTGAATCTTTTAATTATTTAAAGTACCATGTTTGTAATTGATAACTTAATAAAGGAAAATAAAAATGGAAAAAAAAGGATTAATATACATGTAAGCACCTGACAGTTACTGAACTGTTTAGGTAGACACTGACGACCTAAGACCACCTCAGCTCCCCTAGCTTAAACCCCCTTAACCACCTCCGGACCGCCTAACGCAGGATCGCGTTCCGGAGGTGGCAGCCCTGCGCAGAGTGACGCATATATGCGTCATCTCGCGATGGCCGAGATTTCCTGTGAACGCGCGCACACAGGCGCGCGCGCTCACAGGAACGGAAGGTAAGAGAGTTGATCTCCAGCCTGCCAGCGGCGATCGTTCGCTGGCAGGCTGGAGATGTGTTTTTTTTAACCCCTAACAGGTATATTAGACGCTGTTTTGATAACAGCGTCTAATATACCTGCTACCTGGTCCTCTGGTGGTCCCCTTTGTTTGGATCGACCACCAGAGGACACAGGTAGCTCAGTAAAGTAGCACCAAGCACCACTACACTACACTACACCCCCCCCCCCCGTCACTTATTAACCCCTTATTAGCCCCTGATCACCCCATATAGACTCCCTGATCACCCCCCTGTCATTGATTACCCCCCTGTCATTGATCAACCCCCTGTAAAGCTCCATTCAGACGTCCGCATGATTTTTACGGATCCACTGATAGATGGATCGGATCCGCAAAACGCATCCGGACGTCTGAATGAAGCCTTACAGGGGCGTGATCAATGACTGTGGTGATCACCCCATATAGACTCCCTGATCACCCCCCTGTCATTGATTACCCCCCTGTCATTGATTACCCCCCTGTAAAGCTCCATTCAGATGTCCGCATGATTTTTACGGATGCACTGATAGATGGATCGGATCCGCAAAACGCATCCGGACGTCTGAATGAAGCCTTACAGGGGCATGATCAATGACTGTGGTGATCACCCCATATAGACTCCCTGATCACCCCCCTGTAAAGCTCCATTCAGATGTCCGCATGATTTTTACGGATGCACTGATAGATGGATCCGATCCGCAAAACGCATCCGGACGTCTGAATGAAGCCTTACAGGGGCGTGATCAATGACTGTGGTGATCACCCCATATAGACTCCCTGATCACCCCCCTGTAAAGCTCCATTCAGATGTCCGCATGATTTTTACGGATGCACTGATAGATGGATCCGATCCGCAAAACGCATCCGGACGTCTGAATGAAGCCTTACAGGGGCATGATCAATGACTGTGGTGATCACCCCATATAGACTCCCTGATCACCCCCCTGTCATTGATTACACCCCTGTCATTGATCAACCCCCTGTAAAGCTCCATTCAGATGTCCGCATGATTTTTACGGGTGCACTGATAGATGGATCCGATCCGCAAAACGCATCCGGACGTCTGAATGAAGCCTTACAGGGGCGTGATCAATGACTGTGGTTATCACCCCATATAGACTCCCTGATCACCCCCCTGTCATTGATTACACCCCTGTCATTGATCAACCCCCTGTAAAGCTCCATTCAGATGTCCGCATGATTTTTACGGATGCACTGATAGATGGATCCGATCCGCAAAACGCATCCGGACGTCTGAATGAAGCCTTACAGGGGCATGATCAATGACTGTGGTTATCACCCCATATAGACTCCCTGATCACCACCCCTGTCATTGATCACCACCCCTGTCATTGATCACCACCCCTGTCATTGATCACCACCCCTGTCATTGATCACTCCTCCTGTCATTGATCACCCCCCTGTCATTGATCACCCTCTGTAAGGCTCCATGCAGACATTTTTTTGGCCCAAGTTAGCGGAATTATTTTTTTTCTTTCTTACAAAGTCTCATATTCCACTAACTTGTGTCAAAAAATAAAATCTCACATGAACTCACCATACCCCTCACGGAAACCAAATGCGTAAAATTTTTTAGACATTTATATTCCAGACTTCTTCTCACGCTTTAGGGCCCCTAGAATGCCAGGGCAGTATAAATACCCCACATGTGACCCCATTTCGGAAAGAAGACACCCCCAGGTATTCCGTGAGGGGCATATTGAGTCCATGAAAGATTGAAATTTTTGTCCCAAGTTAGCGGAACGGGAGACTTTGTGAGAAAAAAATAAAAAATATCAATTTCCGCTAACTTGTGCCAAAAAAAAAAAATTTCTATGAACTCGCCATGCCCCTCATTGAATACCTTGGGGTGTCTTATTTCCAAAATGGGGTCACATGTGGGGTATTTATACTGCCCTGGCATTCTAGGGGCCCCAAAGCGTGAGAAGAAGTCTGGTATCCAAATGTCTAAAAATGCCCTCCTAAAAGGAATTTGGGCACCTTTGCGCATCTAGGCTGCAAAAAAGTGTCACACATCTGGTATCGCCGTACTCAGGAGAAGTTGGGGAATGTGTTTTGGGGTGTCATTTTACATATACCCATGCTGGGTGAGAGAAATATCTTGGTCAAATGCCAACTTTGTATAAAAAAATGGGAAAAGTTGTCTTTTGCCAAGATATTTCTCTCACCCAGCAAGGGTATATGTAAAATGACACCCCAAAACACATTCCCCAACTTCTCCTGAATACGGCGATACCACATGTGTGACACTTTTTTGCAGCCTAGGTGGGCAAAGGGGCCCAAATTCCAAAGAGCACCTTTAGGATTTCACAGGTCATTTACCTACTTACCACACATTAGGGCCCCTGGAAAATGCCAGGGCAGTATAACTACCCCACAAGTGACCCCATTTTGGAAAGAAGACACCCCAAGGTATTCCGTGAGGGGCATGGCGAGTTCCTAGAATTTTTTACTTTTTGTCACAAGTTAGTGGAAAATGCTGATTTTATTTATTTTTTTTTCATACAAAGTCTCATATTCCACTAACTTGTGACAAAAAATAAAAACTTCCATGAACTCACTATGCCCATCAGCGAATACCTTGGGGTCTCTTCTTTCCAAAATGGGGTCACTTGTGGGGTAGTTATACTGCCCTGGCATTCTAGGGGCCCAAATGTGTGGTAAGGAGTTTGAAATCAAATTCTGTAAAAAATGACCTGTGAAATCCGAAAGGTGCTCTTTGGAATATGGGCCCCTTTGCCCACCTAGGCTGCAAAAAAGTGTCACACATCTGGTATCTCCGTACTCAGTAGAAGGTGGGGAATGTGTTTTGGGGTGTCATTTTACATATACCCATGCTGGGTGAGAGAAATATCTTGGCAAAAGACAACTTTTCCCATTTTTTTATGCAAAGTTGGCATTTGACCAAGATATTTATCTCACCCAGACAAAAAATAAAAAATTCTAGGAACTTGCCATGCCCCTCACGGAATACCTTGGGGTGTCTTCTTTCCAAAATGGGGTCACTTGTGGGGTAGTTATACTGCCCTGGCATTCTAGGGGCCCAAATGTGTGGTAAGGAGTTTGAAATCAAATTCTGTAAATCCGAAAGGTGCTCTTTGGAATATGGGCCCCTTTGCCCACCTAGGCTGCAAAAAATCCGAAAGGTGCCCTTTGGAATATGGGCCCCTTTGCCCACCTAGGCTGCAAAAAGGTGTCACACATCTGGTATTGCCGTACTCAGGAGAACGTGGGGAATGTGTTTTGGGGTGTCATTTTACATATACCCATGCTGGGTGAGAGAAATATCTTGGCAAAAGACAACTTTTCCCATTTTTTTATACAAAGTTCGCATTTGACCAAGATATTTATCTCACCCAGCATGGGTATATGTAAAAAGACACCCCAAAACACATTCCCCACCTTCTCCTGAGTACGGAGATACCAGATGTGTGACACTTTTTTGCAGCCTAGGTGGGCAAAGGGGCCAATATTCCAAAGAGCACCGTTCGGATTTCACAGGTCATTTTTTACAGAATTTGATTTCAAACTCCTTACCACACATTTGGGCCCCTAAAATGCCAGGGCAGTATAACTACCCCACAAGTGACCCCATTTTGGAAAGAAGAGACCCCAAGGTATTTCGTGATGGGCATAGTGAGTTCATAGAAGTTTTTATTTTTTGTCACAAGTTAGTGGAATATGAGACTTTGTAAGAAAAAAAATAAAAGAAAAAAAAATCATCATTTTCCGCTAACTTGTGACAAAAAATAAAAAGTTCTATGAACTCACTATGCCCATCAGCGAATACCTTAGGGTGTGTACTTTCCGAAATGGGGTCATTTGTGGGGTGTTTGTACTGTCTGGCCATTGTAGAACCTAGGGAAACATGACAGGTGCTCAGAAAGTCAGAGCTGCTTCAAAAAGCGGAAATTCACATTTTTGTACCATAGTTTGTAAACGCTATAACTTTTACCCAAACCATTTTTTTTTTTACCCAAACATTTTTTTTTTATCAAAGACATGTATCGCCGTACTCAGAAGAAGTAGGGCAATGTGTTTTGGGGTGTATTTTTACATATACCCATACTGTGTGTGAGAAATATCTCTGTAAAATGACAACTTTGTATAAAAAAATTAGAAAAGTTGTCTTTTACAGAGATATTTATCTCACCCAGCATGGGTATATGTAAAAATACACCTCAAAACACATTGCCCTACTTCTCACACTTTAGGGCCCCTAAAATGCAAGGGCAGTATAAATACCCCACAAGTGACCCCATTTTAGAAAGAAGACACCCCAAGGTATTCCATGAGGGGTATGGTGAGTTCATGTAAAATTTTATTTTTTGTCACAAGTTAGTGGAATATGAGACTTTGTAAGAAAAAAAAAAATAATAATAATTTTTCGCTAACTTGTGACAAAAAATAAAAACTTCCATGAACTCACTATGCCCATCAGCGAATACCTTAGGGTGTGTACTTTCCGAAATGGGGTCATTTGTGGGGTGTTTGTACTGTCTGGCCATTGTAGAACCTCAGGAAACATGACAGGTGCTCAGAAAGTCAGAGCTGCTTCAAAAAGCGGAAATTCACATTTTTGTACCATAGTTTGTAAACGCTATAACTTTTACCCAAACCATTTTTTTTTTTACCCAAACATTTTTTTTTTATCAAAGACATGTATCGCCGTACTCAGAAGAAGTAGGGCAATGTGTTTTGGGGTGTATTTTTACATATACCCATACTGTGTGTGAGAAATATCTCTGTAAAATGACAACTTTGTATAAAAAAATTAGAAAAGTTGTCTTTTACAGAGATATTTATCTCACCCAGCATGGGTATATGTAAAAATACACCTCAAAACACATTGCCCTACTTCTCACACTTTAGGGCCCCTAAAATGCAAGGGCAGTATAAATACCCCACAAGTGACCCCATTTTAGAAAGAAGACACCCCAAGGTATTCCATGAGGGGTATGGTGAGTTCATGTAAAATTTTATTTTTTGTCACAAGTTAGTGGAATATGAGACTTTGTAAGAAAAAAAAAAATAATAATAATTTTTCGCTAACTTGTGACAAAAAATAAAAACTTCCATGAACTCACTATGCCCATCAGCGAATACCTTAGGGTGTGTACTTTCCGAAATGGGGTCATTTGTGGGGTGTTTGTACTGTCTGGCCATTGTAGAACCTCAGGAAACATGACAGGTGCTCAGAAAGTCAGAGCTGCTTCAAAAAGCGGAAATTCACATTTTTGTACCATAGTTTGTAAACGCTATAACTTTTACCCAAACCATTTTTTTTTTACCCAAACATTTTTTTTTTATCAAAGACATGTAGAACTATAAATTTAGAGCAAAATTTCTATATGGATCTCGTTTTTTTTGCAAAATTTTACAACTGAAAGTGAAAAATGTCATTTTTTTGCAAAAAAATCGTTAAATTTCGATTAATAACAAAAAAAGTAAAAATGTCAGCAGCAATGAAATACCACCAAATGAAAGCTCTATTAGTGAGAAGAAAAGGAGGTAAAATTCATTTGGGTGGTAAGTTGCATGACCGAGCAATAAACGGTGAAAGTAGTGTAGGTCAGAAGTGTAAAAAGTGGCCTGGTCTTTCAGGGTGTTTAAGCACTGGGGGCTGAAGTGGTTAATGACCAGACCACTTTTTACAATTCTGCACTACACTACTTTCACGGTTTATTGCTCGGTCATACAACTTACCACCCAAATGAATTTTACCTCCTTTTCTTCTCACTAATAGAGATTTCATTTGGTGGTATTTCATTGCTGCTGACATTTTAACTTTTTTTGATATTAATCAAAATTGACCGAAATTTTTGCAAAAAAATACAAATTTTCACTTTCTGTTGTAAAATTTTTCAAATAAAACTACATTTCTATATAAATTTTTCTCAAAATTTATTGTTCTACATGTCTCTGATAAAAATAAATGCAATAAGTGTATATTTATTGGTTTGGGTAAAAGTTATAACATTTACAAACTATGGTGCAAAAATGTGAATTTACGCACTTTGACTTTCTGAGCACCTGTCATGTTTCCTGAGGTTCTTCAATGCCCAGACAGTAGAAACACCCCACAAATGACCCCGTTTCGGAAAGTAGACACCCTAAGGTATTCGCTGATGGGCATAGTGAGTTCATGGAAGTTTTTATTTTTTGTCACAAGTTAGCGAAAAATTATTATTATTTTTTTTTTTCTTACAAAGTCTCATATTCCACTAACTTGTGACAAAAAATAAAATTTTACATGAACTCACCATACCCCTCATGGAATACCTTGGGGTGTCTTCTTTCTAAAATGGGGTCACTTGTGGGGTATTTATACTGCCCTTGCATTTTAGGGGCCCTAAAGTGTGAGAAGTAGGGCAATGTGTTTTGAGGTGTATTTTTACATATACCCATGCTGGGTGAGATAAATATCTCTGTAAAAGACAACTTTTCTAATTTTTTTATACAAAGTTGTCATTTTACAGAGATATTTCTCACACACAGTATGGGTATATGTAAAAATACACCCCAAAACACATTGCCCTACTTCTTCTGAGTACGGCGATACCACATGTGTGACACTTTTTTGCAGCCTAGGTGCACAAAGGGGCCCAAATTCCAATGAGTATCTTTAGAATTTCACAGGGCATTTTTTACGCATTTGGATTCCAAACTACTTCTCACGCTTCAGGGCCCCTAAAATGCCAGGGCAGTATAAATACCCCACAAGTGACCCCATTTTGGAAAAAAGACACCCCAAGGTATTCCGTGAGGGGCATGGCAAGTTCCTAGAATATATATAATTTTTGGCACAAGTTAGCGGAAAATGATTTTTATTTTTATTTTTTCCTTACGAAGTCTCATATTCCACTAACTTGTGACAAAAAATAAAATTTTACATGAACTCGCCATGCCCATCACAAAATACCTTGGTGTGTCTTCTTTCCAAAATGAGGTCACTTGTGGGGTATTTATACTGCCCTGGCATTTTAGGGAACCTAAAGTGTGAGAAGTAGTTTGGAATCCAAATGCGTAAAAAATGTCCTGTGAAATCGGAAAGATACTCATTGGAATTTGGGCCCCTTTGCGCACCTAGGCTGCAAAAAAGTGTCACACATGTGGTATCGCCGTACTCAGGAGAAGTAGGGCAATGTGTTTTGGGGTGTATTTTTACATATACCCATGCTGTGTGAGATAAATATCTCTGTAAAACTTTTCCCATTTTTTTTATACAAAGTTGTCATTTTACAGAGATATTTCTCTCACCCAGCATAGGTATATGTAAAAATACACCCCAAAACACATTGTCCTACTTCTCCTGAGTACGGCTATACCACATGTGTGACACTTTTTTGCAGCCTAGGTGCACAAAGGGGCCCAAATTCCAATGAGTACCTTTTAGGAGGGCATTTTTAGTCATTTGGATTCCAGACTTCTTCTCACGCTTTGGGGCCCCTAAAATACCAGGGCAGTATAAATACCCCACATGTGACCCCATTTTTGAAAGAAGACACCCCAAGGTATTCCGTGAGGGGCATGGCGAGTTCATAGAATTTTTTATTTTTTTTGGCACAAGTTAGCGGAAATTGATATTTATTTATTTTTTTCTCACAAAGTCTCCCTTTCCGCATACTTGTGACAAAAAGTTCAATCTTTCATGGACTCAATATGCCCCTCAGCAAATACCTTAGGGTGTCTACTTTCCGAAAGGGGGTCATTTGTGGGGTGTGTTTACTGTTCTGGCATTTTGGGCGGTGCTAAATTGTGAGCAACCCTGTAAAGCCTAAAGGTACTCGTTGGACTTTCGGCCCCTTTACTCACCTAGGCTGCAAAAAAGTGTCACACATGTGGTATCGCCGTACCCAGGAGAAGTATGGCAATGTGTTTTGGGGTGTATTTTTACATATACCCATGCTGGGTGAGAGAAATATCTCTGTAAATTGACAACTTTGTATAACATTTTTTAAAAAGTTGTCATTTACAGAGATATTTCTCACACACAGTATGGGTATATGTAAAAATAAACGCCAAACCACATTGCCCTACTAATAATTCCGCTAACTTTTGCCCAAAAAAAAAATCTTCTATGAACTCGCCATGCCCCTCAAAAGTGATCTTTATAGCACCGCAGCGATTTTACGGTGTTTTTGCAGTGATCAGAAAAAAAAATATTCTGTCACTGCGGTGGGGCGGACTGAACACAAGTGTGCGCACAAGATCAGGCCTGATCGGGCGAACACTGCGTTTTTTGTAGAGCCTATAGAACATGTCCTATTCTTGTCTGCAATTGCGGACAAGAAAAGGCATTTTTTATATAGTTCTGGCAATGTGCGGATCCGCAAGTTTTGCGGATCCGCGGTGTCCGTGTTTTGCGGATCCGCAAAATACATACGGACGTCTGAATGGAGCCTTACAGGGGGGTGATCAATGACAGGGGGGTGATCAGGGAGTCTATATGGGGTGATCAGGGGTTAATAAGGGGTTAATAAGTGACAGGGGGGGGGGGATGTAGTGTAGTGTAGTGTGGTGATTAGTGCTACTTACAGAGCTGCCTGTGTCCTCTGGTGGTCGATCCAAGCAAAAGGGACCACCAGAGGACCAGGTAGCAGGTATATCAGACGCTATTAACAAAACAGCGTCTGATATACCTTTCAGGGGTTAAAAAAATCGCATCTACAGCCTGCCAGCGAATGATCGCCGCTGGCAGACTGTAGATCAGCTCGTTTACCTTCCGATCCTGTGAACGCGCGCTCCTGTGTGCGCGCGTTCACAGGAAATCTTGCGTCTCGCGAGATGATGCGCCGATGCGTCTAGGAGGAATAACCCGGCCCGCCCGCAGGACGCATCCCTGCGTTAGGCGGTCGGGAGGTGGTTAAGTGGGTCATTTATTACCCTAAAATACAATTATATTAGGCGTATTTTAGGCACAGATTGCGGTGCAACTGTCAGTTGCGCCACAAGCTGCGACTTTTCCCTGCTCAGCGAGGTCTAAAAAACTGGGCGGGGAAGGAGACGGGCTGGCAGGCCCGTCTCATTCATCATTTTTTACGCCTGTTTTAGGCATAGAAAATGGTCTAAATGTAAGACAGCTAGGAAGCTGTCTTACTATTAGACTGGCACTGTATTTGCTGAAGTTATCTAGAGGCCGGCGCCTCTTTATAACTCCAGCGAATCCACTGCCAGATATAGGGGTTATTAAGACTAGCGTCTAAAAAGTCAGTTTCAACAAATGACTAAGTTTTAATCATCATGTCTTTGTGTTAAAATTTGGTGACTAGCTGCACAGTTTCCTCCAGGGAAAGAAAAGTATATATACTCCTCAACATTGAAATTGCAACAACAAGAAGGAAAAGTTGTGGAATGATGTCACAGGATCAATGGAAACAAAATATTCAAAAATCTCAATTTATTGAGTATCGAGTATGAGCACCACAGAAAAAATACACGCAGTAGCATGACTTGGCCTGTATTCAATGAGTTGTCTGAGTAATGTTCTGCCACGCTGAATGCACATGGGTAGCAAATGATCAAGATGCGCTGCTGGCATCAATTACAATTGCTGACCAATAACGCCCTAGAGTGCTTAATGGGAAACAAGTCTGGAGACACTGCTGTCCATGGTAGCGCACCTAGAAATGGCAGAAGCACAAGAAATGGCCTGACGTTGTCCTGTTTAAAAATGATCCCTGGGACTCTTTGGAGAAATGGCCGTACAATACCACTGGTTCCACAACCAAATCATTATAATGCTGAGCTATTGTAACTGAAAAGTAGATCTGATTACATTATGCCACTCCACAACATAATCCCTGGAGTAAGATCAGTGTGACTTTCCCTTGTGAAGGCCATTGCCCACGTGCAGAGATTTGCCTCTATGCACCTCTTGCTGTCATTCCAGTTTGTTGTTCTCCCAACCACTAGGCTAAGCAAGGTTCCCCTTTTCTCTCCTCCACACATTTATTATTTAATGCAGGATCTGACAATGGGACCATTGCTGCAGTCTTGCTCTCCAGTCTTCTCTCTATAACTAATGACTGCTTCCTTGTAGTTATGTTTATTGTAATATTTAAAAATTTGTTATAAAGCTTTTTTTTTTTTCTAAGAAATAATGAGGAGAATATGATTAATCTTCCCCACCTTTAAAACTGTCTTGTGGTGTTTCTCTTCTTATTACACTAACCACGTACTGGAGTCAAATGACATTTATGAAATCTTTTACGGTTTTTAAATGTGGTTAAAACCTGCTTGCTTTACTAACCACGTTACACTTTCCCACTCACTTATCAAAAGTGGTGAGAGCCTTTGCGAGTTTTTAATGGTAGAAAACAGCCATACAAGGTTTTAAATAATCCTCAAGATAGTTCTTCTAATAGTTTAGATGACTCTGATTTTATTTCTCTTAGGTTGAACTCAAAACTCTAAATATAAAAATAAATTCATCATCTGTGGATGTAGACAGGTATTTTAAGCAAATTGAAGAGCTGAAGACTAAAGTAAACCAGCGAGAGTATGTAAAAGTTTCATTTTAAATATAATACACGTACAGTCTCTGTGCCTTATGATAAATCTCATGTTGTATATAAGAGACAAACATAAACTAATATACATTCATTATTATAACGATGTTCACTGGGTTAATAAATGGTTAAAGAGCAGAAAAATATTATATCAGTCAAACTTGTGATGCTCCTTTTTTCCTTCTAGTTTAGGGGTCAACGTTCGGCATTCCAGCTGCTGTGAAACTACAACTACTGGCATGCACATTTGCTTGACTGTTCTTGTAACTCCCATAGAAGTCAATAGTTTCAGCTGGAGTGCTGTAACTAACTCCCATAGAAGTTAATAGTTTCAGCTGGAGTGCTGTAACTAACTCCCATAGAAGTTAATAGTTTCAGCTGGAGTGCTGGAGGTTGCTGATCCCTGCTTTGGTTATATAGTCAAAAGAAATACAGTGGCCCAGATTTACAGTACCAATGTGTCTGCAAAAAATCTATCTACAAAGTGGCACATGTTGCCACAAACTGGTGCATTTAGGGTTTCTACACTTCAAAAAAGAGGTGGGGCTTACTGGAACGGGTGGAGTTTCACTAAAAAGTGCACCATTTTGCACCACAATTCTGTCATAAAAATCTGTCTCAAAATAAGCCAATCAATAGTTGGTATAGAGTCATACTAAAGTGTCTATCCCTGCACTACATTTATCTTCCAGCCTGAGCCCCTGTGATAAATCTGGTGCAGGTCTAGACAGCCTGACTGACCTTATGCCTTCTTTAGGATTAGTAAATCTGGGCCATTACATGCAAAGCACTCATGGTACATGTCATTGATAATCAATGTATATCATTATTGTCATCATACTATTGGTCTTCAAAATAATAGCGATTTATAAGTAAAATAAAAAGAGAATAAAAAGATAATGATAATAGCGATGTGTATTTTCACATATTATGAATAAGGCACATTATGATTAACCCCTGCAGAACCAGGGCAATTTTTGGGTTGAAATGTAATTTTTTTTTTCATTTTCAAAATTCCTTTTTTTTTTTTGTCCTATTTGAACTTTTTGTGTTCTGCTCTCTGATAAAATGCATCACAGTACTTATATTATAATGTCAGTATTACACTTACAGTATGCAATTTACACCCTACCCCTGGTCTAATTGGCTTCCATACATAGCAACTCCAGAAGCCATTGTAAGAGCTCAAGTTGCCATGGTCTCCACTGGGACCCTGTGACCGCATTGTGGGGAATTCAATAGGGAGCAGAGAGAACCCCCTTCCTCTCTTAGCCACCTAAATGCTGCAATCAATTTTGACAGTGGTATCCAAAGGGTTTAAAGGCCAAGGTCTCTGCTAGCTCCAGTCTCAAACGTTGCAGAGAGAGCCTAGCTATGTATTACAGACAAATCCCTCTTTAGATTGCTGTCCCCTCAACGCCTAGTTATACAGAATTAGTTTGTTATCAAATGTTTTTATAGTTAACCCCTTAAGGACCCATAATGTACATGTACGTCATTTCTGTCCGGGACTTAACCCCTTAAGGACACAGGGCGTACAGGTACGCCCTGATGTCCTGGTACTTAAGGACACAGGGCGTACCCGTACGTCCTCTGGTGACCCGATAACCCTGAACAGGATGGTGATCGGTGGTGTGATAATACACCACCAATCACCATCCTTAGATCCTGTGCTTTGCTTTGTTACTGGATTGAAATGGAAAAGTGCCAAAAATAGCTGTTTTGGCATGGTTTTTTATTTATTTTTTGGACCGTGTTAATCTGGAGGGTTAGGTCATGGCGTATTTTTATAGAGGAGATTCTTACGGACGCGGCGATACCTAATAAGTCTACTTTTTTACAATTGTTTAGGTTTTAGACTATATTATCCTTTTTGATACAAAATTTTATTTTTGTATCTCTTAAGTCTGAGTCATTTTTTATTTTTTTTTAGCCGATTGTATTAGGTAGGGGCTCATTTTTTGCGGGATGAGGGGGCAGTTTTAATGGCACTATTTTGGGGGCTATATGACTTTTTGATCGCTTGCTATTAAACTTTTTGTTATCTAAGGTGACAAAAAAAAAAACATTTTTTTTTTTTTTGTGGACTGTGTTAATCTGGGGGGTTAGGTCATGGGGTATTTTTATTGAGGAGATTATTACCGACGCGGCGATACCAAACTGTTTTTGGTGTCTCAAGTCTGAGAACCATAGTTTTTATCGATTGTCAGTGGCTAAATGGAAAAGGGGATTATAAATTTAGTACTCCATGGAAGTGTGGTACTCCCTGAAGCAACCAATAATGCAGAGGCCCGGATGATCAGGGCACGTGTCACATTGAGTAGTGGTGTCCTTCCGTATCCCCCTCCTGTGACACACTCTGCACTTTTTTTGGGTCCGTCCCTTCTTTCCAGTATGGGGGACCACACCTGGAAAGTGTTGGCCAGGGACGATCCGGGCGCCTCCAGTTCCCGAGGTACTCCGGCCTGCTCTTTCCCGGTCAGAAAAGATCAGGGCCTTGAGGACTGCCTCATAGAACTGCAGGAATTTCCCTGTGTTGCCAGCGCACTGGAACAGTACAAAAGAGTTGTACATGGCAATCTGCACTTAGTAGACTGCAACTTTTTTGTACCATGTCTGCGTTTTGCGCATGGCGTTATATGGTTTGAGGACTTGATCAGAGATATCAACTCCTCCCATATACCGATTGTAGTCGACGATACAATCAGACTTTAGGTCCCTGTGCCGCGGTACCTCGCACAGGGACAGGGGTGATGCCGTTACTGTGAATTGTTGACCGTACAAGGACATCCCTCTTGTCCTTATATCTGACCAGCAGCAGGTTTCCACTGGTAAGGGCACGGGTCTCACCCCGGGGATAGGTACCTGGAGGGGGTGGGCAGGGAGGCCGCATTGATTTTTCCACAAGGTCCCACAAGCGGACGTGGATCTGGTGGCGAGGGACCTGAACAAGGGGATACTAGTATAAAAGTTATCCACGTAAAGGTGGTAACCCTTATCTAGCAGTGGGTGCATAAGGTCCCACACAGGTTTCCCGCTAACACCCAGAGTGGGGGGACATTCTGGGGGTTGAATACGGGAATCTCACCCCTCGTACACACAAAACTTGTTAGTGTACCCTGAGGTACTCTCACAAAGTTTGTACAGCTTCACTCCATACCTCGCCTGCTTTGAGGGAACATACTGGCGGAAAATGAGTTTCCCCTTGAACGCAACAAGAGACTCATCAACCGCGACCTCCCTTCCAGGTACGTAGGCCTCCAAAAATTTGGCCCCGAAGTGATCGATGACCGGCCTGATTTTGTACAGGTGGTCATAGGCAGGATCAACTCGGGGGTAGGGGGGAGACGACGACATGCTGCATTATCTGCATAATGCAAGCATTTCCGGATGGCCTCAAACCGGGAGTGTGTTATGGTCGTATTGTAAAGTGGGGTCTGGTAGAGGACGTCCCCACTCCAGTAATGCCTGGCACTAGGTTTTTTCACTAGGCCCATGTGCAGCACAAGGCCCAAAAATGTCCTCATCTCAGCTGCACTGACCGGGGTCCAGTATTGGGAACACAGATCGCGCTGCTCTCAGCGCTCTTCGTGTTCCCTCAGCAGCACAGGGGAGAAAGAAGCAGTGTCTCCCTCCCCCTGTGCTGCTGCTGCCGCTGCTGCCAATGAGAGGAAGGAGGACAAGAGAAGGGGAGGGGTTATGGCCACTGCACCACCAATGAAGAGAAATCTCTCATTCATTCATATACAGGAGGCGGGAGCTGGCTGCAGAATCACATAGCCGGCTCCCGACCTCTATGAGCAATAGCTGCGATCTGCGGTAGTTAACCCCTCAGGTGCCGCGGATCGCCGCTACCACTCATAGAGGTCGGGAGCCGGCTATGTGATTCTGCAGCAAGCTCCCGCCTCCTCTATATGAATGTATGAGAGATTTCTCTTCATTGGTGGCGCAGTGCGCCCCCCCCCCAAGCCCCCAGTATTAATCATTGGTGGCGCAGTGCGCCCCCCACCCCAGTATTAAAAACATTGGTGGCAGTGGCCACAGGATCCCCTCTCCCCTGCTCCTCCGATCGGAGCCCCAGCAGTGTAATCCTGGGGCTCCGATCGGTTACCATGGCAGCCAGGACGCTATTGAAGCCCTGGCTGCCATAGTCAGCTCCCTGCTGCTGTGTGCACAAAGCACAGAGCAGCAGGGACAGTGTGAAATCCTATACACCCTGATAGAGCTCTATCAGGGTGAATAGGACAAGGCTTCTAGTCCCTAAGGGGGCTAAAAGTTAGTAAAAAAAAAAAAAAACACACCGAAATATTAAGTATAAATGAAAATGAAAGATTTACAAAAAAAAAAACTCACATTAACAATAAACATTTATTTTCAGCAGATTTGTGAAGGAATTTTTTTTTTTTTAAATGAAAATTCCCAGAATATCGGTATAAATCATCGGCTATCGGCCTGAAAGTTCACAAATTATCGGTATCGGCCCTAAAAAATCTATATCGGTCGATCCCTAGTCTGTATATACCGTAACGGGGTGAGACGCCCCCTCCAACCAGTGACGCCATTCCTCAAAGGCCAACTTGATAGCCAGCAACTCTCTATCTCCAACATCATAATTCCTCTCGGCGACCGAGAGCTTCTTGGAGAAAAAAGCACACGGGACCCATTTGCCTTAATAGCCGAAAAGGCCTGCAATGCCTCATCCGACCAGACAGAGACGTCGGCGCCCTTAGTCATATCAGTGAGAGGTCTTACAATGGTAGAATAGTTTGAAATAAATTTTCTATAATAATTAGTAAACCCCAGGAACCTCATCAAAGCTTTCTGATTCTCTGGTCGGTCCCACTCCAGAACCGCCCAGACCTTTTCAGGGTCCATACGAAAACCAGAGTCGGAAAGCAGATATCCCAAGAACGGAAGCTCCTGCACCGAAAACAAACATTTCTCCAATTTAGCATATAATTTATTCTCCCGAAGGATCGTCAAGACCTGTCTCACATGATCCTGATGGGTCTTCAGATCAGGAGAGTAAATTAAAATGTCATCCAAATAAACCACCACGAATCTCCCCACCAAATGATGAAAAATGTCATTGACAAATCGCTGAAATACTGCTGGCGCGTTCGTCAACCCAAAAGGCATAACCAGATTCTCAAAATGACCCTCGTGCGTATTGAAGGCAGTTTTCCACTCATCCCCCTCCTTGATTCTGATCAGATTGTAGGCCCCTCTCAAATCCAACTTGGAGAACACCTTGGCTCCAACAATCTGATCAAAAAGGTCAGAGATCAAAGGCAGTGGATATGGATCCCCGACCGTAATACGGTTCAATTCCCGGAAATCCAAACACGGTCTCAGCGATCTATCCTTTTTTTTTTTTTTTTTTACAAAGAACAAGCCTACTGCCACCGGAGACTTAGATGGCCTAATATGACCTTTTTGCCAAACTCTCGGCGATATACTTTCGCATGACCTCTCTTTCGGGTTGAGAAAGGTTGTAAAGCCGAGACGTTGGCAACTTAGCCCCTGGGATGAGATTAACTGGACAATCATAGTCACGATGAGGGGGCAATTCCTGAGCCCCACCCTCCGAAAAGACATCCGCAAAATCTGAGAGATACTGAGGTAAAGCCGTAGTGGACACACCAGCGATAGATGTGCCAAGACAATTATCCTAACAAAACCCACTCCAACCAATGATTTGTCTCGCTTGCCAATCTATAATTGGGTTATGTTTAGTCAACCATGGTAACCCCAAAACTATAGGAGCTGGCAAATCCTTCATGATAAAACGAGACATAATCTCAACATGTGAATCACCCAACCTTAAGTGAATACCATGAACAATGTGAGTAAGACTCCTTTGAGAAAGAGGGGAAGAATCAATTGCAAAAACCCGAATCTCTTTTTCTAAAGTGCAAGTACTTAGAGTCAATTAGGTTTACCCCAGCACCACAGTCAAGGAATACTTCAACAAAAATCTTTCTGGACTCTAGCGCCACCACAGCTGGAAGGAGAAAACGGGAACTGCAGGGAGCTTGCATATCTGCCTGCTCCACCACACCGTTCACGCCACCAAGAGTCAGGAAAGTTTTTTTTTCTTTCTCTCTTCCACCTGCGGTTTAACAAAAGGGCAAGCAAAAATAAAATGACCACTTTTCCCACAGTAGTAACACAGTTTGTGCAATTTCCTAAAGTCTCTACTATCAGAACGGCAAGAAACCTGACCCAGCTGCATGGGTTCCTCCGCTACCCCAGAGCTACCTGTAACATCACCCTGGGAAGCAGTAGAGACAAAACCACTCACAGAAGGGATCCCTAGCGCAGAGGAAGCCTTACACCTTTCTCTAATACGTCTATCTAACCGTACTGCTAAAGACATTGCATTCTCCAAAGAATCTGGGTACTCATGAAAAGCAAGGGCATCTTTCAATCTCTCAGATAACCCCTGACAAAACTGACTACGTAACGCGGGATCATTACACTCTGATTCGGTAGCCCATCTCCTAAACTCAACACAGTAAGCCTCTGCAGTATGTTCACCCTGAAATAAATTACGTAATCTCGATTCCGCCATCAAGACCCGATCTGGGTCATCGTAGATTAATCCCAGGGCCTTAAAAAATTCCTCCACCGACCAGAGGGCCCGAGAACCGGGCGGCAGAGAAAAGGCCCAGGATTGCGCGTCCCCTTTAAGCAGAGAAATGATTATACCTATCCTCTGACTCTCATCACCTGACGACGATGGACGCAGCCGAAAATACAATTTGCAAGACTCTCTAAAACGGATAAAGTCATCCGTACCCCCTGCAAATCGATCAGGAAGAGCCACTTTTGGCTCCACACAAATTTGACCTGCACCTGATGCCAGAGCATTCTGACACCGTGTGACCGAACTACGCAGATCCGCAACCTCTATGGATAATCCCTGCATGCGGTCAACCAGTGCATCAATTGACGCCATCACAAAACCGCTTAGTAATGGCAGTCACAGTATGGCGGGTTATAATGTCACGGCGGACGGGGAACTGAGACACACAGATAAACCAACAACCAGGCTCTAGGCGAGAAGCAGGGGAAGGGTCACCTCCTAGCTAAACCCTGACCTCTTTCCCTGCACTGCTCAGCCCACATTCAGACCTTGAAGGTAGGAATGATGTGTCCTCGTGCCTGGGCTAAAACACCCTAGATTCCCTGAGATGGTGAAAAGGGGAAAAGGAGCAGCCTGCTCGCACAGAACCTGGATGGGAAAGATGACACAAACACAACCTAGACAGCAATCAACAAAAACTGAAACCACACTTATCTTTTCTGAGCTGGAACAGACAACCTTCCTTCCTTCCTTGCTTCCAAGGCCAGACTGATTTCTATAACCCGCTCAGAACACTGGACTAGAGTGATATTTAAACCAATGACCCGACCCAGTGCACCTGATGGGAGGCGGGTCCAGCACGACTCCAAAACAAAACTAAACACGTGCTGCTATTCTGTCCGACCTCCGCACATAGAGCAGGGCATGACACTTTTTTATTGACACCCTGTACCTTTAGAAGCCCCCCTGATGCCCCCCTAGAGTAGAAACTCCCTAAAAGTGACCCCATCTAAGAAAATACACCCCTCAAGGTATTCAAAACTGATTTTACAAACTTTATTAACCCTTTAGGTGTTCCTCAACAGTTAATGGCAAATGGAGATGAAATTTCTGAATTTCAATTTTTGGTAACCTTACCTCACAAAAATGTAATATAGAGCAACCAAAAATCATATGTACCCTAAAAATAGTCCCAACAAAACCGCCACCTTATCCCGTAGTTTCCAAAATGGGGTCACTTTTAGGGAGTTTCTACTCCAGGGGTGCATCAGGGGGGCTTGAAACAGGACACGGTGTAAATGAACCGGTCCATAAAAATCAGCCCTCAAAAAAACACGATGCTCCTTTACCTCTACGCCCCGCCGTGTGGCCGTACAGTAGTGTACGACCACATATGGGGTGTTTCTGTAAACGGCAGAGTCAGGGCAATAAAGATACAGTCTTGTTTGCCAGTTAACCCTTGCTTTGTTAGTGGAAAAAATTGGTTAAAATTAAAAATTTGGCAAAAAAATTAAATTCTGAAAATTCATCTCCATTTGCCAATAACTCTTGTGGAGCACCTTAAGGGTTAACAACGTTTGTAAAATTCGTTTTGAATACCTTGAGGGGTGTAGTTTCTAGAATGGGGTCATTTTTGGGTGGTTACTATTGTGTAAGCCTCACAAAGTGACTTCAGACCTGAACTGGTCCCTAAAAATTGAGTTTTTGAAAATCTCTGAAAAATTTCAAGATTTGCTTCTAAACTTCTAAGCCTTGTAAAATCCCCAAAATATAAAATATCATTACTAAAATGATCCAAACATGAAGTAGACATATGGGGAATGTAAAGTAACAACTATTTTTGGAGGTATTACTATGTATTATAGAAGTAGAGAAATTGAAACTTGGAAATGTGCAATTTTTTTTTATTTTTTGGTAAATTTATTTTGTTTTTTTATAAATAAAAATTATTTTTTTTTACTTCATTTTACCAGTGTCATGAAGTACAATATGTGACGAAAAAACAATCTCAGAATGGCCTGGATAAGTCAAAGAGTTTTAAAGTTATCACCACTTAAAGTGACACTGGTCAGATTTGCAAAAAATGGCCTGGTCCTTAAAGTGAAATATTGCCGTGTCCTCAAAGGGCTAAAGACCCGTGACGTACATTTACTTCATGGTGATCGGGCTGGTGCAGGAGCTGCGCCTGCCCGATCAGTGGCAGGGGTCCGGCAGTCACTGATAGCTGGACGCCTGCTGCATGCGCCAGCATCGGCAAAATCACCGATGCCAGTACATTAACCCTTAATGTGCCGCAGTCTGCGCTGACCGCGGCACGTGTGATGTCGGGCAGGGATCGGAGCTGCCATCGGGTCCCCGTGCTGTTGTGACAGGAACCCGATAGCAAGGAAGGCAGCGCGATGCCTGCCTTAGGAATCGCGGCTGCCTTCCGGTGGTGGAGCCTGTGAGATCCAGCCCCCTGGATCTCACAGGCAGGAAGCTGTATGTTTAATACACACTTTATTACACATACAGTCAATGCATTCCAATACAGTGCATTGTAAAGGGCACAGACCCCCAAAAGTTGAAGTCCCAAGGTGGGACAAAAAATAAAATGAAAAAAAAAATAAAAAGTTAAAAAAAGAAAGTCCCCCCCCCCCAAAAAAAAAAGTTTTTAACAAAAAAACAGAATTTTCCCCAAATAAAGTAAAAAAACGTGTAAAAAATAGGGAAAAAATAAAAGTATACATATTAGGTATCGCCGCGTTCGTATCGACCTAACCCCTCAAATGAACACCAAGCGATCAAAAAGGCGGATGCCCCCCAAAATAGTACCAATCTAACCGTCACCTCATCCCTCAAATAATGAGCCCCTACCTAATACAATCGCCTAAAAAGCATTTTTTTGTCATCTTACATCACAAAAAGTGTAATAGCAAGCAATCAAAAAGTCATACGCACCCACAAAAATCATACCCTACCTAAGATAATCGCCCAAAAACTGAAAAACAAAAAACTATGGCTCTCAGACTATGGAGACACTAAAACATGATTTTTTTTTTGTTTCAAAAATTATATTATTGTGTAAAACTTAAATTAAAAAAAAGTAGACATATTAGGTATCGCCGCATCCGTAATAACCTGCTCTTTAAAAATATCACATGACCTAATCCCCTCAGGTGAATACCGTAAAAAATTAAAACGGTGTGAAAAAGCTATTTTTTGTCACATTACATCACAAAAAGTGTAATAGCAAGCAATCAAAAAGTCATACACACCCCAAAATAGTGCCAATCAAGCCGTCATCTCATCCCGCAAAAATCATGGCTTTTGTCACACCGTTTTTTTTTTTTTTTTTTTCGTATTCACCTAAGAGGTAATGTCGTGTTATTTTTATAGAGCAAGTTATTACGGACGCGGCAATACCTAATATGTCTTTTTTTATTTATGTATCACCGCGTCCGTAATAACCTGCATTAACTTCAGTGGAGCCGAACTGCAATACTAGACACAACCCATGGACAGGTTTGGTGCTGGTTTTTTTTAAGAAAGCAGCCATGTTTATCAATCCAGGACAACTTGTTTAACCCTAATCCAATGATTATTGGGTTAACTCTAACCCTACAGTAATATTACTGGGTTAACACTAAGACTAACCATAAACTTATTAGGGTTGCCAAAAATTTCTATGCATTCTATAGAATACCTTCTTTTCACTCAATGGCTATAACATATGTTTATAACCTCGTACCATCACTTATGTATAGTCAGTTAAATACAGTTGCAAGAAAAAGTATGTGAACCCTTTGGAATGATATGGATTTCTGCACAAATTGGTCATAAAATGTGATCTGATCTTCATCTAAGTCACAACAATAGACAATCACTGTCACAGCTTAAACTAATAACACACAAAGAATTAAAATGTTACCATGTTTTTATTGAACACACCATGTAAACATTCACAGTGCAGGTGGAAAAAGTATGTGAACCCTTGGATTTAATAACTGGTTGAACCTCCTTTGGCAGCAATAACTTCAACCAAACGTTTCCTGTAGTTGCAGATCAGACGTGCACAACGGTCAGGAGTAATTCTTGACCATTCCTCTTTACAGAACTGTTTCAGTTCAGCAATATTCTTAGGATGTCTGGTGTGAACTGCTTTCTTGAGGTCATGCCACAGCATCTCAGTCTGGTTGAGGTCAGGACTCTGACTGGGCCACTCCAGAAGTCGTATTTTCTTCTGTTTAAAGGGTTTCTATCACTTCGTATGACATAATTAGCTGTCAGACACTAGCGGTCCGCTAGTGTCTGCTCTGGCCAACCATCCTAATATAACAGCTTTTGGGGCAGCCGTTTTGCTAAAAAAAGAACTTTTATAAATATGCTAATGAGCCTCTAGGTGCTATGTGGGCGTCATTAGCACCTAGAGGCTCCGTCTACCTTCATAAACAGCCACCGCCCAGCGCGTCCCTCCAGCCCGCCCATCTCCTGCTGAATGCGATCCTCCGTGTGACGCAGTGGACGAATTCTCGTGCATGCGCCGTGCGTGGCTGTATTCGGCGCATGCGCAGTGAATGTCTGACCGCTTCCCTGCTCAGACATCTCCACTGCGCCGATGACGTCATAGTGCTCCAAGGAACAGGCGCAGTGGAGATGTCTGAGCAGGGAAGCGGTCAGACATTCACTGCGCATGCGCCGAATACAGCCGCGCACGGCGCATGCGCGAGAATTCGTCCGCTGCGTCACACGGAGGATCGCATTCAGCAGGAGATGGGCGGGCTGGAGGGACGCGCTGGGCGGTGGCTGTTTATGAAGATAGACGGAGCCTCTAGGTGCTAATGACGCCCACATAGCACCTAGAGGCTCATTAGCATATTTATAAAAGTTCTTTTTTTAGCAAAACGGCTGCCCCAAAAGCTGTTATATTAGGATGGTTGGCCAGAGCAGACACTAGCGGATCGCTAGTGTCTGACAGCTAATTATGTCATACGAAGTGATAGAAACCCTTTAAGCCATTCTGTTGTTGATTTTCTTCTATGCTTTGTGTCGTTGTCCTGTTGCAACACCCATCTTCTGTTGAGCTTCCGCTGGTGGACAGATGGCCTTAAGTTCTCCTGCAAAATGTCTTGATAAACTTGGGAATTCATTTTTCCTTCGATGATAGCAATCTGTCCAGGCCCTGACGCAGCAAAGCAGCCCCAAACCATGATGCCACCACAATCATACTTCACAGTTGGGATGAGGTTTTGATGTTGGTGTGTTTCTTCCAAACAACTTAACTTTGGTTTCATCTGTCCACAGAATATTTCACCAGTATTGCTGTGGAACATCCAGGTGCTCTTGTGCAAACTGTAAACGTGCATCAATGGTTTTTTTTGGACAGCAGTGGCTTCCTCTGTGGTATCCTCCCATGAAATCCATTCTTGTTTAGTGTTTTACGTATCGTAGATTCGCTAACAGGGTTGTTAGCATATGCCAGAGACTTTTGTAAGTCTTTAGCTGACACTCTAGGATTCTTCTTCACCTCATTGAGCAGTCTGCGCTGTGCTCTTGCAGTCATCTTTACAGAAGGGCCACTCCTTGGGAGAGTAGCAGCAGTGCTGAACTTTCTCCATTTATAGACAATTTGTCTTACCGTGGACTGATGAACAGCAAGGCTTTTGGAGATACTTTTATAACCCTTTCCAGCTTTTTTCAAGTCAACAATTCTTAATCGTAGGTCTTCTGAGAGCTCTTTTGTGCGAGGCATCATTCACATCAGACAATGCTTCTTGTGAAAAGCAAACCCAGTACTGGTGTGTGTTTTTTATAGGGCAGGGCAGCTGTAACCGACACCTCCAATCTCATCTCATTGATTGGACTCCAGTTGGCTGACACCTCTCTCCAATTAGCTCTTGGAGATGTCATTAGTCTAGGGGTTCACATACTTTTTCCACCTGCACTGTGAATGTTTACATGGTGTGTTCAATAAAAACATCGTAACATTTAATTCTCTGTGTGTTATTAGTTTAAGCAGACTGTGATTGTCTATTGTTGTGACTTAGATGAAGATCAGATCACATTTTATGACCAATTTGTGCAGAAATCCATATCATTCCAAAGGGTTCACATACTTTTTCTTGCAACTGTAATTATAGCACTATAGCAGCTTACATAAGTATATACATGTACAATATATTTGGTGGTTGGCGTGAATTATTCTATTTCTTTTTATTTTACATTTAGGGTCTTTTGTTAGTTTATTTGCATTTTTGTATCAGAGCTAAGATTCTTATGCCCACGAGTGAATGCGCGATTGATAAAATCACTGATGCAGATGGAAAAAGACAGTAAAATCGCCTTTTTCCTAAAATACTAATGGGTTTCCGGATGCGCAGTATAAGTTGAAAACATTGTAAGTTGAGTCCATCTATGGAAAACTTTGAATTGGTTGCGAAGCCTCAAATACCGTCAAAGTAAGAAAAAAGATTAAAATTGAACAGCAGATAACTAATGCAGATAATGGTCCATTCACACGTCCGCAAAATGGGTCTGCATTGTTCCGCAATTCATTTTCAATGGGGCCAGAATGTGCTGTGCGCATCCGCATTTGCGAATCCGCACTTCCGGATCCGCAAAAAAATAGAACATGTCCTATTGTCCGCAATTGCGGACAAAAGAAAGGCATTTTCTATGAGAGTGCCGGCGATGTGCAGTCTGCAAAATGCGGAACGCACATTGCCGGTGTCCGTGTTTTGCGGATCCGCAATTTCCGGATCCGCAAAACACATACGGACGTGTGAATGGACCCTAACTGCTGTCCTCACCTTGTGTCTAAGGGAGCAGTTCATCAGGCCATATGTAAAGAGCATAGCTAGAGATAAGCGAATTTCTCAAAAATCAGATTCGGCCGGTTCGCCAAATTTTTCTAAAAAATGTGGTTCGATCCGAATTTATTCGTGGCGAATAGAGTTAAAAAAATGGCTATTTCCTGGCTGCAGAGAGCCTTTATAGTGGTGTGGAACACTATGCCTTGCAGTAACACGGGAGTCTGCTGTGGTAGTGAAACAATACTGTGAGTCAGTAGATGACAGCGTCGCTCTTAGGCTACTTTCACACTTGCGGCAGAGAGATCCGGCAGGCAGTTCCGTCGCCGGAACTGCCTGCCGGATCAGGCAAAATGTATGCTAACTGATGGCATTAGTAAGACTGATCAGTCTTAAAAATGCCTGATCAGTCGAAAAAATGCATTGAAATGCCGGATCCGTCTTTCCGGTGTCATCCGGCAAAAACGGATCCGGCATTTATTTTTTCACCTTTTTTTCAGTCTGCGCATGCGCATACCGGAACGACGGATCCGGCATTCCGGTATTCTGAATGCCGGATCCGGCACTAATACATTCCTATGGGAAAAAATGCCTGATCCGGCGTTCAGGCAAGTCTTCAGTTTTTTTAGCCGGAGATAAAACCGTAGCATGCTACGGTTTTCTCTTTTGCCTGATCAGTCAAAACGACTGAACTGAAGACATCCTGATGCAAACTGAACGGATTACTCTCCATTCAGAATGCATGGGGACATACCTGATCAGTTCTTTTCCGGTATAGAGCCCCTGTGACGGAACTCTATGCCGGAAAAGAACAACGCAAGTGTGAAAGTAGTCTAAGAATCACTGCACACTTCACTTATTTGGGCAGTTACAGGGCCAATACTGAATATATAACTCAAGTGTGAACTCAGCATTACAGGTCAATGTTAGTGTCAAGAAGAAGCACATTCCTTTTACACCGTCGGCAGCTGATTCCACATAGATGTCTGCAGAACCTATTCTATTAAATGCTTATACAAGTAGAGCCCCCCCCGACAGAGTGGAGTGGGTGCCAGCAGTAAGTTTGTATTGATGTCACTGATTATTTTGCCCTTCCTCTGATCCATCAGAACAATAACCCCCAAAAACGGATCCTGTCTGTGGAGCATCCGCCTTCACTCGGTCAGCATTTTGTCAGTAATTCATCAGTTAGCGTCAAGAAGAAGCGCATTCCTTTTACACCGTCGGCAGCTGATTCCACATAGATGTCTGCAGAACCTATTCTATTAAATGCTTATACAAGTAGAGCCCCCCCGACAGAGTGGAGTGGGTGCCAGCAGTAAGTTTGCATTGATGTCACTGATTATTTTGCCCTTCCTCTGATCCGTCAGAACAATAACCCCCAAAAACGGATCCTGTCTGTTGAGCATCCGCCTTCACTCGGTCAGCATTTTGTCATTAATTCATCAGTATTGCTAAAACAAAAAAAAAAAATATGAGTGGATCCAAAACAGGGATGACACGTGAATGAAATATTTGCATGTCTTATGTGTTTTATACCCACTCCTGCTTTTGGCTACCAAATAATAAGCTAATTCTGATGCAAAATAGAGACCCTGTTATGCAGTCCTTACAGCTTTTACATAGACAGGATCTGTTGTGCGTCTCATTTTTCCTTCCTTCTGACAGATCAGAAGAAGGGTCAAATAAATGATGTCAGCCAGGTTAAAAGGCAAAATAGTGCCCAGTCATGAAGTGGGAACAGCAGGAGAAGTCCACAGAGTGGCCCTATGACATAGTGGTGATGTGGAAGCAGCACGAGGAGACCACTGAGTGGCCCAATGACATAGTCTGGAGTTGGCTGCAGCATCAGGATGAGGCCAAAGGGTGACACAATGACAGTGTGTAGGTGGCAGCAGCTACAGG
The DNA here is from genome assembly GCF_905171765.1 of Bufo bufo. Classification (NCBI taxonomy): domain Eukaryota; kingdom Metazoa; phylum Chordata; class Amphibia; order Anura; family Bufonidae; genus Bufo; species Bufo bufo. Next base: position 217,015,038 of record NC_053391.1, read on the forward strand.
AGACCACAGAGTGGCACAATGACAGAGTCTGGAGGTGGCAGCAGCATCAGTAGAAGGCCACAGGGTGGCACAATGACAGTGTGGAGGTGGCAGAAGCAGTAGCAGCATGAGGAGACGACAGAGTGGCACAATGACAGAGTCTGGAGGTGGCAGCAGCATCAGGAGGAGGCCACAGGGTGGCACAATTACAGTGTGGAGGTATCATCAGCAGCATCAGGAGGCCACAGAGTGGCAAGGTGATATAGTGTGGAGGTTGCAGCAGCATCAGGAGACCACATAGTGGCAAGGTGATATAGTGTGGAGGTTGCAGCAGCATCAGGAGACCACAGAGTGGCAAGGTGACATAGTGTGGAGGTGGCAGCAGCATCATCAGGAGACCACAGAGTGACCCAGTGACAGAGTGGGGAGGTGGGTGGCAATCCTAGTACCAGCTGAAGATGGTAGGTGAAAGAAGGAGCACTTGGCTTCAGATGTGTGGCATCAGTCAGGTGGCAGCATCAGAGTAGTAGCTGAGGCAGGTAGCTAGAAGAAACCAGTCTCTTTTGTCAAAGTGTTGGTGTGGCACCATGGATAATCTAGTCTGATGCATCAGGCATTGGTGGGTGGAAATCCTGGCTGATCCACACCTGATTCATCTTGACAACGGTTAATCTCTCCACATTTTGGGTGGACAGGCGAGTTTTTCTTAGGGTAACTATTGTCCCTGCCGCACTAAACACCCGCTCTGATGCCACACTATTGGCCGGGCAGGACAGCTTTTCCAGGGCAAACTTTGCTAGTTGCGGCCACAAACCCAGTTTGGCTGTCCAGGAGTCCAGCGGATCTTCAATGTGGGGTGGCAAAGTGCTGTCCAAGTGTGCCACCACCTGCTGGTTCAGGTCCTGCTCCAGGTCTAGCTGCTGCTCATCAGTGACTCTAGACTCAAGTTGCTGCTGATGGAGTTGGAACTGCCACAGAAGCCATGGCAGAGGAACATGAGCGCAGAGGCCCCCCCCCGTCAGACCTGCGAGAGGATGGACGCTGGCGCAGATAGGCAGCGGCCAACTGACTACATAGGATGTCTCTATAGTAGTTCACTTTGTCCTCCCTCAGCGTTTGTAAAAAAGGCCCCCATTTTGGACTGGTAGCGAGGGTCCAACAAGGTGGAGAGCCAGAAGTCATCCCTCTGCCGAATGGTGACAATTCGGCTGTCACTGCACAAGCAAGTGAGCATGCATCGGGCCATTTGTGCAAGTGACTCGGAGAGACTCCCTGCCTCCATCTCCACTGCATACTGCCACGGTGTGTCTGGGTCCTCTGCCTCATCGCCCTGCAGCTCTGGCTGCTCCTGCTACCCTTCTCCTGTCACCTGTGTAGAAAAACCACCCGTTTCACTACACATTGCTTGTGCTCCAATGTCCTCCATCAGTTCAGCCCCCACAGCGCTCATGTGGCCGTGAGATCTAGGCGTCACGTCTCCAGTCCCCTGACCAGACAGATTTTCCAGCATCTGTTCCAGGACATGAAGCAATGGAATGACATCGTTCATCCCGTAGTCCTGGCGACTGACAAATAAAGTGGCCTCCTCAAAGAGCCTTAGCAAACGGCAGGTGTTACGCATGAGCTGCCACTGGCTGACATCGAAGTTACACAGAAGAGTACTCCTGTTCGCTTGGATCATCAGGAAATCGTTTATGGCCTTTCTCTGTTCGTATAGTCGGTCCAACATATGAAGAGTGGAATCCAATGGGTGGAAACGTTGCATATCAGCCTATGTTGGGGTATGCTGTTCTGCCGCTGCAGCTCAAGGAGGGGTGCTTTGTGGTGTACAAGGGGATGGAGTGCATGCAAAGTTTCCTGGCTATTTTTAGGATGTCTTGCAGATGGGTGAAAGACTTCAGGAACCACTTGACAACCAGATTGAACACGTGTGCCATGCAGGCTGCATGTCTCAGCCCTCCTTGACGCAGCGCCGACACCGTGTTCTTCCCGTTGTCGGTTACCATGGGTCTGATTTTCAGTTGTCGCGCAGAAAACAAGGATTCGATTTCTTGATGGACACGGAGCCTCCCCTGTGTGACTACATTTGCCCAGGCAAATGAGGTACAGAACAGCGTGACACCACCGTGCTCTGCACATATGGTATGCTGGAGGGGCACTGTGAATTGCCCCTGCAGTGGAGGCTGAGGACACGGTGGAGGATGAGGAGGCAGAGGCGGACATTGTCGCAGGACCAATGGGCGTGAGAACGTGGAGGCTGAAGTGGCGTCACCTGGCCAAGTTGCTGGTGTGACTGTGCTGGAACCACATTCACCCAGTGGGCCATAAAGGACATGTATTGTCCCTGACCGTAGTTACAGCTCCACACGTCGGCGCTGCTGGGCACTTTGGCAGACACCGCCAGGCTCAAGGAGTGGCCCATCTTCTGTTCTTCATACGTGTGCAGAGCTGGTACTACCTTTTTGGCAAAGAAATGACGGCTTGGGATTCTCCACCTCGGCTCGGCAGATGCCATCAGTTCTCTGAAAGGTGCAGAGTCCACCACTTGGATAGGGAGGGACTGCAGCACCAGTAACTTGGCCAGGAGCACATTCAGCTTCTGTGTCGTTGGATGAGTGCACGCATGCTGTTGTCTCTTGGCAATCGCTTTGGTGATCGATTGCTGACGGAATGACTGACGAGGAGCAGGAGCATCAGGACCAGCAGATGATAGGAAGGACAGACAGCTCCCTTCGGCTGAGGTGATGGAGCCTTGACTGCCTGAAACCGGGTGCGTGCCACTGGGTGATGCAGCGGTTGCTGCGGCAAGCTGGACCACCACATCGGAGCCACTGTTCTCCCAGGCCACTTTATGGTGACGCTGCATATGTTGACGTAGGGCCATGGTGCCAACATTGGCACCCTGGCCATGCTTCACCTTCTGCCCACAGATTATACAAATGGCCATGTTCACCTCCTCCGCCGGCTTAACAAAAATCTGCCACACTGCCGAGTAGGTGATTTTACCCCTAACACTCCGCACTGACACTGCTACCACCGCTACTTCCATAAAACCCTGCACCACTACTTTCCGGGCAGGTAGGCTCCTGCAAAGCAGATGGTCTACCCCGGGCACGTTTGGCTACCGGCCTCCCACTGCTGCCACCCTGCTGACTCCCGGCCACGCTAGCGACTTGCTGGCTCCGCCGCTGCCTCACAGGCAAGCTGCCACCCTCTTCTCCTGATGATGATGAAGCCCCTAATTCACCCGGCTCCAAAGTGCGATCAGCTACATCATCATCATCGAGTACTGTCTGCACTAGTAATGAGCGGCATAGGCAATATTTGTTTTTGCGATATTTCACAAATTTTTCACCTGATATACGCAATAAATTTGCTAATTCTAGGATTTGTGATGTCCAGTCATCATTTTCGCGATTGCGCAAATCGGCACTAATGATGCACATATTTTTTGCGCAATACATGCAACTTCACATTTTATTAGGTCTGAGTAGATTTTACTGATTGATGCATTAAGTATTGTTGTGACATCACAGCACTATGTCTGTAGCATGTATGTATGGACAGCAGAGAAACAGTAATTCCTATTACACTACCTAACACCCTGCACTGGAATCTGTCAGCTACACTATATCATTATCTAACCTACACTTACTATCTCCCACTAACTATCTGTATTATATATATATGAGCTAACTAACTATCTAATGTAATTGGATAAGGAATAGGATCCAGATGAAAGCACAGAGCACAGGAATGTCACTGCTCTCTCTCAGAACTGCAAATAAACAGCAGAAAATGGCTGCTGGGGAGTTTCTTATATAGTAAAGGGGTAGGCGCTTTCCTATTGGTTGCTAGGATGTTGCTAAGCTCTGCCAAAGATATTGCAGCCTTCTCATTGGCCCACAAGCAAGAAGGGAGGTTACTGATGAAAAAAAAATCTACAAATATATAGCACTATATTCTACAACTCCGTGAATTCTCGAAGTACCGATATTCACGATAAAAATTTGCGATTAGAATATTCGCAATCAACACTAGTCTGCACGTCACTGATGTATTCCTCAACGGTCTCTGGGTCAGGAGCCTGACCGCTCGCAACACTAGCTCCCACGCCACTCTCCTCATAACTACTTGCCCTCCTGCCAGAGGAAGCAGCGGATGTCTCCTCCACATCTTGGCTGGCCAGTAACTGCTGACTGTCCTCTAGTAGCTCGTCCTCGCTGTATAGTGGAGCTGAGCCCACAGCATATAATACTTCTCTGGTTGAGGGAACAGAAAAGGACAGAGGCAGGTTGAGGACAGGTGAGGGAACAGGGCCTGCTCCCGGGCCATGCCAACTAAGGGTTGTGTCTAACAAACCCACCAACTCTTGGCTGGGGGTGTCTGATGTCACTTGGAACTAAGTGGATTACCGAGTCAACCATTCTAGAGCTGCTGGGTTGCTGGTCAAGACAAGATCACTAGATGACACCGGGAGCTCAGGCCTCTCACTGCGACTCCTGCTGCCACAGCCCCTTACTCTGCTGCGACCTCTGCCTGCGCCAGAAACATTTAGGCCTCTGACTCTACACTGTGCAGGGCCTGGCACTTCTCTTTCTGACATACTGTTAGATCAAATAAATAAATAAAAAGAAAATTAAAACACACCAAAAAAGTCCGTAATTTTCTCACTTCACCACACAAAGGCTAATAAGCCCTTCTTTTCCACTAATACACGCCAAAGAAGGCTTTAGAACATATAACTACACCGCTGAACTGCAAATCGGCTCTTAATTTTTTTCACTTATACACACCACAAAAGGCTTCAGAATTTATAACTGCACCGCTGAACTGCAAATAATATATACAGTCAGGTCCATTAATATTGGGACATTGACACAATTCTAACATTTATGGCTCTATACACCACCACAATGGATTTGAAATGAAACAAACAAGATGTGCTTTAACTGCAGACTGTCAGCTTTAATTTGAGGGTATTTACATCAAAATAAGGTCAACGGTGTAGGAATTACAACAGTTTGCATATATGCCTCCCACTTGTTACGGGACCAAAAGTAATGGGACAATTGGCTTCTCGGCTGTTCCATGGCCAGGTGTGTGTTATTCCTTCATTATCCCAATTACATTGAGCAAATACAAGGTCCAGAGTTCATTTCAAGTGTGCTATTTGCATTTGGAATCTGTTCCTGTCAACTCTCAAAATTAGATCCAAAGAGCTGTCACTATCCGTGAAGCAAGCCATCATTAGGCTGAAAAAACAAAACAAACCCATCAGAGAGATAGCAAAAACAATAGGCGTGGCCAAAACAACTCTTTGGAACATCCTTAAAAAGAAGGAACGCATCGGTGAGCTCAGCAACACCAAAAGACCCGGAAGACCACGGAAAACAACTGTGGTGGATGACCGAAGAATTCTTTCCCTGGTGAAGAAAACACCCTTCATAACAGTTGGCCAGATCAAGAACACTCTCCAGGAGGTAGGTGCATGTGTGTCAAAGTCAACAATCAAGAGAAGACTTCACTAGTGTGAATACAGAGGGTTCACCACAAGATGTAAACCATTGGTGAGCCTCAAAAACAAGAAGGCCAGATTAGAGTTTGCCAAACGACATCTAAAAAAAGCCTTCACAGTTCTGGAAAAACATCCTATGAACAGATGAGACCAGGATCAACTTGTACCAGAGTGATAGGAAGAGAAGAGTATGGAGAAGGAAAGGAACTGCTCATGATCCTAAGCATACCACCTCATCAGTGAAGCATGGTGGTAGTAGTGTCATGGCGTGGGGATGTATGGCTGCCAATGGAACTGGTTCTCTTGTATTTATTGATGATGTGACTGCTGACAAAAGCAGCAGGATGAATTCTGAAGTGTTTCGGGCAATATTATCTGCTCATATTCAGCCAAATGCTTCAGAACTCATTGGACGGCGCTTCACAGTGCAGATGGACAATGACCCAAAGCATACTACAAAAGCAACCAAAGAGTTTTTTAAGGGAAAAGTAGAATGTTATACAATGGCCAAGTCAATCACCTGACCTGAATCTGATTGAGCATGCATTTCACTTGCTGAAGACAAAACTGAAGGGAAAATGCCCCAAGAACAAGCAGGAACTGAAGACAGTTGCAGTAGAGGCCTGGCAGAGCATCACCAGGGATGAAACCCATCGTCTGGTGATGTCTATGCGTTCCAGACTTCAGGCTGTAATGGACTGCAAAGGATTTGTAACCAAGTATTAAAAAGTTAAAGTTTGATTTATGATTATTATTCTGTCCCATTACTTTTAAGCTGACAGTCTGCACTTAAAGCACATCTTGTTTGTTTCATTTCAAATCCATTGTGGTGGTGTATAGAGCCAAAAATGTTAGAATTGTGTCGATGTCCTAATATTTATGGACCTGACTATATTTTTTTGCCACTAATACACTCCAAAAAGGGCTTTGTAACATATCACTGCACCGCGGAACGGCAAATAGGCCCTTACTTTTTCCACTTATACATGCCACAAAAGGCTTTAGAACATATAACTGCATCCATGAAGGGAAAATAATATATATATTTTTGCCACTAATACATGCCAAGAAGGGCTTTAGAACATATAACTACACCGCTGAACGGCAAATAGGACCTTACTTTTTTCCACTTATATACTCCACAAAAGGCTTTAAAACATAAGAACATATAACTGCACCTCTGAACAGCAAATAATATATTTTTTTTTTGCCACTATTACACGCCACAAAAGGCTTTAGAACATAAAACTGCACCGCTGAACGTCAAATAATATATTTTTTTGCCACTAATACACGCCAAAAAGGGCTTTAGTACATATAACTGGACTGCTGATCGGCAAATAATATATATTTTTGTGCTACTAATGCTCATCAAAAAGTACTTTAGAACATATAACTGCACCGCTGAACGGCAAATAATATATATTTTTTTGCCACTAATACATGCCAAAGAGGGCTTTAGAACATATAACTGCACTGCTGAACGGCAAATAGGCCCTTACTTTTTCCACTTATACACTCCACAAAAGGCTTTAGAACATATATCTTTACTGCAGAACGGCAAATAATATATATTTTTTTCCACTAATACATGCCAAAAAGGGCTTTAGAACATATAACTGCCCTGCATAATGGCAAATAGGCCCTTATTTTTTTCCACTTATACATGCCACAAAAGGCTTTAGAACATATAACTGCATTGCTGAACGGCAAATAATGTTTTTTTGCCACTAATACATGCCAAAAAGGGCTTAGAACATATTACTGCACCGCTGAACGGCAAATAATATATATTTTTGTGCTACTAATACACCCCAAAAAGGGCTGTAATTTTATCACTTCACCACACAACGGAAAATACTTTTTTTGTGCCATTAATACATGCAAAAAAGTGCTTTAGAACATATAACTGCACCACACAACGGCAAATAATATACGGTATATTTTTTTTGTTACTAATAAACACCAAAAAAGGCTTTAGAACATATAACGGCACCGCTGAACGGCAAAATATATATATATTTTTTTGCCACTAATACACGCCAAAAAGGGCTAAAGAACATATAACTGCACCGCTGAATGGCATATAGTCCCTTACTTTTTCCCACTTATACACACCACAAAAGGCTTTAGGACATATAACTGCACCACTGAACAGCAAATAATATATATTTTTTTGCCACTAATACACGCCAAAAAGGGCTTTAGAACATATAACTGCACCGTTGAACAGCAAATAATATATATATTTTTTTGCCACTAATACACGCCATAATGGGCTGTAATTTTCTCACTTCACGACACAACGGCTAATAAGCCCTTTTTTTCCTACTAACACAAGCCACAAAATGCTTTAGAACATATAACTGCACAGCACAAGGGCAAATAAGACGTAGAAATATTTACTTGTAATAAACCCTGTTAAAGGCTCTATCAAATATCACTTGCACCCTAATAACAAGAACGGTTTGCTGTTATTACAGAGCTGTATAATGGCAATTTGGATCCCCAGTCAGTGCAGCAAGGTGTAATAGGATTGTTCCTATTACCCAGGCTGTAAATTCCCCTACTGAACCCCGTTCTGCTTCAATACTGTGGAATGATTTCTCCCTCTCCTTTCCCTGAACTTCTATACAGCAAAATAAAAGTTTTAAAGTCTTTTCTACCACTGTCACTAGTTACTGCTGACGTCTCTCCTTGCACTAAGTACACTGGAAAATGGCTTAATCCAAGATGCCTGAGGCTTTTTATAGAGTGTGACATCACAGGGCTGGCTGCTGATTGGCATTGTGGGTGATCCCTCGTTCCCAGAGTTCCTTGCTCCATGTCCTAACACATGCAGCAGCCATTTTAGGAAAAAATGCGATTCGTTACCACGAAGCCTGAGGAAATTCAGATTCGGTGCGAATCAAATTTTTTCTTAAAATTGGACTGAATTCCACTTCGTCAACTTTGATTCGCTCATCTCTAAACATAGCAGAACATGAATTACCGTACTGTAGAGTGCTTTCAAGTTACAATGGCCTGAGAAAAAACATGGTATATTGAAATATTGTGCCCTGAGGACATTGTAAGTTGATGGATCACTATAATTACAGTCAAGTGAACGTATTACATTTCTTGCTAGCTTCAACATGTCTTCCCTTTCAATTAGTGCTTTTTTTCACAAATTCTTTGTATTTTTGTTTATAATTAACAGGGAAATGTATCTAAATCTTAAAACATCTTATGAAAACATTTTGACTGAAAAAGAAAATCTGTCTAGAAAGATTGAAGAAGACATGACAAATATTCAAAAAGACTTCAAGGTTAGTTATGCAAAATGGAAACTGGGAAATGAGTTGTACAAAAAAGATTAATTCCACGAGGCAGTTATCCGGAACTGAGCAGAGCGGAGAGCTGCATTTGCATGCAGCAGTCATCCTCTCTGGATGGGAACAAGCAATAGCTACATACAGATTCATTGTTTATACAGGACAATCTGCTGCTGGCAGTCATTGATTTTATGTGCTGCGTAACAGATGCAATCAGCCAGTAGCTTACCGTCAATATAGGCAGACCACGCACTGGATATGGGGCCTGTGAGGTTAGGGGGCCCGGCCAGGCTGCATGGCTCCGCCCACTTTCTCACCTGAATACACGCTGCATACCAGTAAGTAAAGAAATAAATACCGGCCCCAGTCCTGTGTTCTCCTCCTGATTCCTCCCCTCCTCCTTGCCTATGCTGATGAATGGAATTGGCCCCTTTCTTTCAGAACAAGTTAAGTACAGCTGGCCAATAATCAGGGAGATGCTGTGCTGCCTGCGCTGCCTATTGGCCAGCTGACACCTGGACTCTGCTCTGTGCTCTGCCTGCGTGAGGTGTTACAGTCCAGTGCTTTTGGAATGAGAGCAATGTGAGAGCCCTTAGCCCATCCATCTTCCGTGCAGCCCCTGGCCGAGGTCCTAAATCCTCGTGACCTGCAGGGGAGACTAGAGAGTATGGAAAGATTCAACCAGCGGACGAAAGTGCAGCAGTCAGCATCTGTGTGAGTGACTGTGCTGCAATGTGGATTAGTAGTAATAGCTTACTATAAGTGCAAGACACACAGCATCTCTGCCATAGACATACAACCCTTCCCTCATAGACCCAGCACCCCCATAGATATACAACCCACCCCATCCAGGTATGCTTAAAGTTCTAAGTGACGATCCATTCCCTGCCTCTCATTGCCCTAGTAGAACCAGTTCTGGGTTTGCTTTTCATAAGAAGCATTGCCTGATGTGAATAAAGCCTCGCACAAAAGAGCTCTCAGAAGACCTACGATTAAGAATTGTTGACTTGCATAAAGCTGGAAAGGGTTATAAAAGTATCTCCAAAAGCCTTGCTGTTCATCAGTCCACGGTAAGACAAATTGTGTCTATAAATGGAGAAAGTTCAGCACTGCTGCTACTCTCCCTAGGAGTGGCCCTTCTGTAAAGATGACTGCAAGAGCACAGCGCAGACTGCTCAATGAGGTGAAGAAGAATCCTAGAGTGTCAGCTAAAGACTTACAAAAGTCTCTGGCATATGCTAACATCCCTGTTAGCGAATCTACGATATGTAAAACACTAAAAAAGAATGGATTTCATGGGAGGATACCACAGAGGAAGTCACTGCTGTTCAAAAAAACCATTGCTGCACGTTTACCGTTTGCACAAGAGCACCTGGATGTTCCACAGCAGTACTGGCAAAATATTCTGTGGACAGATGAAACCAAAGTTTAGTTGTTTGGAAGAAACACACAACACTATGTGTGGAGAAAAAGAGGCACACCACACCAACATCAAAACATCATCCCAACTGTGAAGTATGGTGGTGGAGGCATCAGGGTTTTGGGCTGCTTTGCTTCCTCAGGGCCTGGACGGATTGCTATCATCGAAGGAAAAATGAATTTCCAAGTTTATCAAGACATTTTGCAGGAGAACTTAAGGCTATCTATCCACTAGCTGAAGCTCAACAGAAGATGGGTGTTGCAACAGGACAACGACCCAAAGCATAGAAGTAAATCAACAACAGAATGGCTTAAACAGAAGAAAATACGCCTTCTGGAGTGGCCCAGTCAGAGTCCTGACCTCAACCCGATTGAGATGCTGTGGCATGACCTCAAGAAAATGATTCACACCAGACATACCAAGAATATTGCTGAACTGAAACAGTTCTGTAAAGAGGAATGGTCAAGAATTACTCCTGACCGTTGTGCACGTCTGATCTGCAACTACAGGAAACGTTTGGTTGAAGTTTATTGCTGCCAAAGGAGGTTCAACCAGTTATTAAATCCAAGGGTTCACATACTTTTTCCACCTGCACTGTGAATGTTTACATGGCGTGTTCAATATAAACATGGTAACATTTAATTCTTTGTGTGTTATTAGTTTAAGCAGACTGTGATTGTCTATTGTTGTGACTAAGATGAAGATCAGATCACATTTTATGACAAATTTGTGCAGAAATTCATGATGATTGTGTTGGCAAAATCCATGAACAGCATTGTGTTGGCAAAGGCTTAAAAATTGAGCCTACACCATCAGCTGTGTCACGGCCTTTGCTGTGTGCGCCGTGACACTTTTGCCACACTTGCAGTTGCCGTTGGCAACGTGTTATTGTTATGGCATGTCGTTGGCAGTGTCTCGGCTTTTGCTGTGTGTGCCGTGACATGGTTGCCACTCATGCTGTTGCCTGTGGTAACGTGTTGCTTGTTGGCTGGTGTGTGCACTTCTCCTTTTAGTGGTATCCTCCCTCTGTCTGGTGCTGGCAGGGTTAACTCCCTGACTGGGTCTGGTCACTTGGCTTTTATCTCCTGTGGCTTCCTGGATGGTGTCTGTTGTACTTCAGCTGTCGTTGGTGCTGGAGCTCTGGTCCAGTCCAGGATGTTCTATCTACCCAGTCCTTGAGGGCCACCTTGTAGGACATCGATGTCATCTGCGATGTCATTCCTTTGTCTCCCTTGTATCCTCTATGTACCCAACCTCACTTGTATGTTTGGTGTGGGTTTATGTTCAGGGTTTGTTGTACATCTTGTTTGTTGTTACATGTCTGGGATGTTGTTGGTGTTTGTCCCTACATGTGCGCAAGACGTTTCCCTGTGTGTGTTGTTCCTCCGGAAGGGGGTTGGTTTCCTGGAGGGGTGTCCCATAAGTCTGTATGCAGTGCTGCCTGGGGCTGCCGTGCACCTTGCTGTATGGGGCCCAGGCAGTATCAGGAGTGCTGGATACCTGTGTGTGGTGTTGTTTGTACGGTGTCCTATTTGGTGTGTGGGCACCTGTACTTATGCACGAGTTCCATGCTTGGTGGCTGCGGCAGGTAAGTGTGTTTCTGGTGTTTTTTACCTGCCGACTCTGCTGCTGCATATGGTCTTTTCCTTTCCCTGCTGCTAGGCCATTTGAGACTCCTGTTCATCCATATCTGGGAAGAACAGGTCATCTCTCCCATGCTCCTATGTGAGGGATTATCAGGGCCAAAGGTATCCTGGTATGAGCCGTCCTACCATCCAGGTCCGCTCATACGGTGAGAAGTTAGGGTGAGGATTAGGGACGCTTTAGGAGGTGACCTGATCCCGGCGTCCTGGCCTTGTTGCTTCCCCATTATACCCGACATTGTACGGTGGCTGGTTTTCCCCATTCGCCACCGTGACAAGCTGTTGATATAACACACTGCTTTAACTGTCAGGACTGGATCTAGAGCCAATTACACCATTTTAACAATTATGATGCTCTGTTTGAAAATTGCAAACATAAAATATAATACACATACAATTTTAAAAGATGTAAAAAATACATACAGTGGGATGCGAAAGTTTGGGCAACCTTGTTAATTGTCATGATTTTCCTGTATAAATCGTTGGTTGTTATGATAAAAAATGTCAGTTAAATATATCATATAGGAGACACACACAGTGATATTTGAGAAGTGAAATGAAGTTTATTGGATTTACAGAAAGTGTGCTATAATTGTTTAAACAAAATTAGGCAGGTGCATAAATTTGGGCACCATAAAAAAGAAATGAAATCAATATTTAGTAGATCCTCCTTTTGCAGAAATGACAGCCTCTAAACGCTTCCTGTAGGTTCCAATGAGAGTCTGGATTCTGGTTGAAGGTATTTTGGACCATTCCTCTTTACAAAACATCTTTAGTTCATTCAGGTTTGATGGCTTCCGAGCATGGACAACTCTCTTTAAGTCACACCACAGATTTTCAATTATATTCAGGTCTGGGGACTGAGATGGCCATTCCAGAATGTTGTACTTGTTCCTCTGCATAAATGCCTTAGTGGATTTTGAGCAGTGTTTAGGGTCGTTGTCTTGTTGAAAGATCCAGCCCCAGCGCAGCTTCAGCTTTGTCACTGATTCCTGGACATTGGTCTCCAGAATCTGCTGATACTGAGTGGAATCCATGCGTCCCTCAACTTTGAAAAGATTCCCAGTCCCTGCACTGGCCCCACAGCCCCACAGCATGATGGAACCACCACCATATTTTACTGTAGGTAGCAGGTGTTTTTCTTGGAATGCTGTGTTCTTTTTCCTCCATGCATAACGCCCCTTGTTATGGCCAAATAACTCAATTTTAGTTTCATCAGTCCACAGCACCTTATTCCAAAATGAAGCTGGCTTGTCCAAATGTGCTTTAGCCCCCCTCAAGCGGCACTTTTTGTGCTGTGGGCGGAGAAAAGGCTTCCTCTGCATCACTCTCGCATACAGCATCTCCTTGTGTAAAGTGTGCCGAATGGTTGAACGATGCACAGTGACTCCATCTGCAGCAAGATGATGTTGTAGGTCTTTGGTGCTGGTCTGTGGATTGACTCTGACTGTTCTCACCATTCGTCGCTTCTGTCTATCCGAGACTTTTCTTGGTCTGCCACTTCGAGCCTTAACTTGAACTGAGCCTGTGGTCTTCCATTTGCTCAATATGTTCCTAACTGTGGAAACAGACAGCTGAAATCTCTGAGAGAGCTTTCTGTATCCTTCCCCTAAACCATGATGGTGAACAATCTTTGTCTGCAGGTCTTTGAGAGTTGTTTTGAGACCCCCATGTTGCTACTCTTCAGAGAAAATTAAAAGAGGAGGGAAACTTACAATTGACCCCCTTAAATACTCTTTCTCCTAATTGGATTCACCTGTGTATGTAGGTCAGGGGTCACTGAGCTTACCAAGCCAATTTGAGTTCCAATAATTAGTTCTAAAGGTTTTGGAATCAATAAAATGACAACAGTGCCCAAATTTATGCACCTGCCTAATTTTGTTTAAACAATTATAGCACACTTTCTGTAAATCCAATAAACTTCATTTCACTTCTCAAATATCACTGTGTGTGTCTCCTATATGATATATTTAACTGACATTTTTTATCGTAACAACCAACGATTTATACAGGAAAATCATGACGATTAACAAGGTTGCCCAAACTTTCGCATCCCATTGTATATATATCCATTAAATAAATTTTTCTCAATTTGGGCTTATGCACACAAATGTATTTTGTTTCTGTGTCCATTCTTTTTTTTGCGGATAGAATGCTGACCAATTAATTTCAATGGGTATGCAAAAAATGCGGACTGCATAGAAACATAGAAACATAGAATGTGTCGGCAGATAAGAACCATTTGGCCCATCTAGTCTGCCCAATATATCTGAATCCTATTAATAGTCCCTGGCCCTATCTTATATGAAGGATAGCCTTATGCCTATCCCATGCATGCTTAAACTTCTTCACTGTATTTGCAGCTACCACTTCTGCAGGAAGGCTATTCCATGCATCCACTACTCTCTCAGTAAAGTAATACTTCCTTATATTACTTTTAAACCTTTGCCCCTCTAATTTAAAACTGTGTCCTCTTGTGGTAGTTTTTCTTCTTTTAAATATGCTTTCCTCCTTTACCGAGTTGATTCCCTTTATGTATTTAAAAGTTTCTATCATATCCCCTCTGTCTCTTCTTTCTTCCAAGCTATACATATTAAGGTCCTTTAACCTTTCCTGGTAAGTTTTATCCTGCAATCCATGTACTAGTTTAGTAGCTCTTCTCTGAACTCTCTCTAGAGTATCTATATCCTTCTGGAGATATGGCCTCCAGTACTGCGCACAATACTCCAAGTGAGGTCTCACCAGTGTTCTGTACAGCGGCATAAGCACTTCACTCTTTCTACTGCTTATACCTCTCCCTATACATCCAAGCATTCTGCTGGCATTTCGTGCTGCCCTATTACATTGTCTTCCCACCTTTAAGTCTTCTGAAATAATTACTCCTAAATCCCTTTCCTCAGATACTGAGGTCAGGACTGTGTCAAATATTCTATATTCTGCCCTTGGGTTTTTACGCCCCAGGTGCATTATCTTGCACTTATCCACATTAAATTTCAGTTTCCAGAGTTCTGACCATTCTTCTAGTTTTCCTAAATCCTTTTCCATTTGGCGTTTCCCTCCAGGAACATCAACCCTATTACATATCTTTGTGTCATCAGCAAAAAGACAAACCTTACCATCGAGGCCTTTTGCAATATCACTTATGAAGATATTAAACAAAATTGGTCCCAGTACAGATCCCTGTGGAACCCCACTGGTAACATGACCTTGTTTTGAATGTTCTCCATTGACTACAACCCTCTGCTGTCTGTCACTCAGCCACTGCCTAATCCACTCAACAATATGGGAGTCCATGCTCAATGACTGCAGTTTATTGATAAGTCTTCTATGTGGGACAGTGTCAAAAGCCTTACTAAAATCTAGATATGCGATGTCTACTGCACCTCCACCGTCTATTATTTTATTTACCCAGTCAAAAAAATCTATAAGATTTGTTTGACATGATCTCCCTGAAGTAAACCCATGTTGTTTTTCATCTTGCAATCCATGGGATTTTAGATGTTCCACAATCCTATCCTTTAATAGGGTTTCCATTAATTTGCCTGCTATTGATGTCAGACTCACTGGTCTATAGTTACACACCGTGTATTCTCTGCATCTGTATGTCTAATGTCTGTTCCATAGTCCCGCACTGTTTTGTGGACAAGAATAGGCATTGTTACAATGGTTCCCCTCCAAAAAACACGATTGTTACACGGACATCATCCGTATTTGCAGACCGCAAAATATATATACGGTCATGTGCATGAGCATTTATTACAATTTTCTTCATCAATATCTCTGCAACACCCAGCAACAACCATCAGCTTTAATAATTGTACTTTTTATGGGGGGGGGGGGGGGGGCAATTCTGAGTTTTGCTATGGGGCCCCATGATTTCTATGTACGCCCTTGCAATCAGCTGCACATTTACATGGGGCAGTTATCGGGAAGTATCAGAACGAGCTTTCTCAATAAATTCCCCTATCCTTGACCCATGTAAATGGATCGTCTTTGAAAAAAACTAAATAAATGTTACTGTCTGTTTTTTTCATCATTAGCTGCAGTTCTACCACACTTTTACAGAAAACATACAGTAGCTGTTATGTTTTCTGTATAAATATGAATTTTGTTCACATCATTTTAGTTTTTACAGCAACCTTTTTTTTGTCTTTCTTGCTACCTTGCAAAAATGCAGCATGCTGAAGCTCTTGGCATTTTTTTTCAGGTGTTTTGCACACACTTTCCCTATGGGAATAAAACACCATTTTTTTTTTTTATTGGTAAAAGAACACCATTGCCAAACTTTATGATCTGTTTTGTAACTAATGCTGACTGATGCTATTGGCTTATAATTGGCTGGATGAGTTTGTTTGGTTTCATTTTAGTGTATAGAGTAACTCAATGAGTAGACAAACAACAAAAAATAGAAGTGAGAAGAAAATCTTAAAGTAAATGTGTACCCTTGGAAACAATTTTGCTTCTTTTAAGCTAAATTGGTGTAAAATTGTATGCTGATTAACTTCTTATTATATCTTTTTCAACTTTGAAATATCCCTTAGATTAAGAGTACCAAAAACATGCTGACAAATTCAGCTAATAGATTTAAGCTCTCATCCTTTTAAAATAAAAAAATTAAATGTGACTGATTTTTCCAGGGATGGCCCATGATAAGAGAGAAGTAACTGTTTAGATTTCGTACTGAGTCCTTTAGTTTAGTGCATATATGGGAGATTATAGTTTTAGATCAGGGTTATGACGACAGTAAATAACCAGTGAGCATGAGGTCTTGGATCACAGGATTAGGCCTCATGCACACGACCGTATTTTTTCACGGTCCGCAAAACGGAGTTCTGTTGGTCCGTGATCCGTGACCATTTTTTCGTCCGTGGGTCTTCCTTGATTTTTGGAGGATCCACGGACATGAAAAAAAAGTTGTTTTGGTGTCCGCCTGGCCGTGCGGAGCCAAACGGATCCGTCCTGAATTACAATGCAAGTCAATGGGGACGGATCCGTTAGAAGTTGACACAATATGGTGCAATTTCAAACGGACCCATCCCCCATTGACTTTCAATGTAAAGTCAGGAGTTAATATACCATAGGATCTGAGTTTTCTCCAATCCGATGGTATATTTTAACTTGAAGCGTCCCCATCACCATGGGAACGCCTCTATGTTAGAATATACCATCGGATTTGAGTTACATCGTGAAACTCAGATCCGACAGTATATTCTAACACAGAGGCATTCCCATAGTGATGGGGACGCTTCAAGTTAGAATATACTACAAACTGTGTACATGACTGCCCCCTGCTGCCTGGCAGCACCCGATCTTTTACAGGGGGCTGTGATCAGCACAATTAACCCTTCAGGTGCCGCACCTGAAGGGGTTAATTGTGCATATCATAGCCCCCTGTAAGAGATCAGGGGCTGCCAGGCAGCAGGGGGCAGACCCCCCTCCCTCCCCAGTTTGAGTATCATTGGTGGCCAGTGTGCGGCCTCCCCGCCCCCCCTCGATTGTAATATCATTGGTGGCCAGTGTGCGGCCTCCGTCGGCCCCCCTCCCCCCCTCTATTGTAATTTCATTGGTGGCCAGTGTGCGGCCTTCCCCCCCCCGATCATTGGTGGCAGCGGAGATTCCGATCGGAGTCCTAGTTTAATCGCTCTGGGGCTCAGATCGGTAACCATGGCAACCAGGACGCTACTGCAGGCCTGGTTGCCATGGTTACTTAGAAATATTACAATATTAGAAGCATCATACTTACCTGCTGGCTGCTGCGATGTCGGTGTCCGGCCGGGAGCTCCTTCTACTGGTAAGTGACAGGTCTGTGCGGCGCATTGCTTAATGATCTGTCACTTACCAGTAGGAGGAGTTCCCGGCCGGACACAGACATCGCAGCAGCCAGCAGGTAAGTATGATGCTTCTATATTGTAATATTGCTAAGTAACCATGGCAACCAGGCCTGCAGTAGCGTCCTGGTTGCCATGGTTACCGATCGGAGCCCCAGAGCGATTAAACTGGGACTCCGATCGTAACCTCCGCTGCCACCAATGATCGGGGGGGGGGGAGAGAGGGGAGGCCGCACACTGGCCACCAATGATATTAATACAATAGAGGGGGGGAGGGGGGCCGACGGAGGCCGCACACTGGCCACCAAAGATATTACAATAGGGGGGGGGGGGGGGGAGGCCACACACTGGCCACCAATGATATTACAATAGGGGGGGGGGCGCACACTGGCCACCAATGATATTAAAACTGGGGAAGGATGGGGGTCTGCGCCCTGCTGCCTGATCTCTTATAGGGGGCTATGATATGCACAATTAACCCCTCAGGTGCAGCACCTGAGGGGTTAATTGTGCGGATCACAGCCACCTGTAAGAGATCGGGTGCTGCCAGGCAGCAGGGGGCAGTCATGTACACAGTTCGTAGTATATTCTAACTAGAAGCGTCCCCATCACTATGGGAACACCTCTGTGTTAGAATATACTGTCGGATTTGATTTTTCACCAAGTGAAAACTCATCTCTGAAAAAGCTTTTATGCAGACGGATCTTCGGATCCGTCTGCATGAAAGTAACCTACGGATCACGGACGCGGATGCCAATCTTGTGTGCATCGGTGTTCTTTCACGGACCCATTGACTTGAATGGGTCCGTGAACCGTTGTCCGTCAAAAAAATAGGACAGGTCATATTTTTTTGACGGACAGGAAACACGGATCACGGATGCGGCTGCAAAACGGTGCATTTTCCGATTTTTCCACGGACCCATTGAAAGTCAATGGGTCCGCGAAAAAAAAAAGGGAAAACGGCACAACGGCCACGGGTGCACAAAACGGTCGTGTGCATGAGGCCTTATGGGGATGATGAGAGAGCAGAGTGTCGGATAGTCGCTAAGCTTCTTCAAATAGCTGCAGTGTTTTTCTAGGGTTCCACATTGTCATTTGGAAAAATCCAGTCCAAGGATAAATAACATATGTGCAGTTGGGGCAGGACACTGGTAGGTATAACTGTCTGAAAGGATTATGATTTGGAAAATTAATCTTCCATGTGTTTAAGATGGCTGGCCGCAAGTTCCTCACAGCAAAGTGTATGGAGAAATTTTTCACCAGAACAAGAGTATACAGATGGTGATTAGAGTAGTAAGTAGATATTTGGTCAAAATTCGATTCTGGTTCTAGTCGCCAAATTGATTGACCAATTTGATTTGGACACAGATTGATTGTACCCAAATCAAAAGTGCTTCAATTGGCCTGAAAATTTGTATATGACACTCTGAGATCTTCTAGGATTTATATTTTTCTTTCTAGTCTCTGTTTTTAATTTTTTGAAATCTCTCTATCTCCCTCTTTGTATACTGTATTTGCCTTAATTGCATTACAAAAAATTTGGATTCAGTTGTAATTTTTTTCAAAATGTGTGTAGAATTGAATTCGTGTTTAATAAATTTGCTTATCCCTAGTGGTAAATTATCCAATCCCTGTCATATGCATAAGGTAATTGCCTTCTCTTTACTGAGGCTCGCTGGGCCCCGTTGTGTGGTGGTGGCTGCTAGGGTCTTCTTGTAAGGACCGGAGGTAGTTCAATCTAAAACTTAACGTTTATTGCATGAGGTATTGATGAGTAGAGGGCCTCCACATCCACTGATGCCAGGAACCAATTCTCCTCAATTAGTATGCCTGCTAGCTTGGTCAATAGATCACTCGTGGTCCCTGATGTAGGAGGGAAGACTTTCAACAAAAGTTCTCAACAATTAGTCAATATAGATCTCACAGTTTTGTGAGAGACTGCCCACCCCCAACACGATAGGGCGGCCTTTCAGGGGTACAACCCCCTTGTGTACCTTTTGGTAGGCAATAAAATGTTGCCATTACTGAGTATGAGGGATACAAAAAATCATGTTCATCCTGACTAATTAGATGTTTTGATCTAGCTCTTAGTAGAATGTCACATAGTTCTGATCGATATTGTATAGTTGGGTTCGAGGGTACTCTCTCATAACTCTCCTTGTCTCTCAAGATCGAGAGACACATTATGCGATACTCTGAGGTGTCCATCACTACCACATTTCCCCCTTTATCAGAGGGTTTCATAGTGATGAACTGTCCTTTTCTAGGTCGCTAATCGCCCTCCGTTCTTCCTGGCTAAAATTATGTCTGTACGGGAAAGGTTTAATCTTAGTTAAATCCGCAATAGTATGTTTCAAAAACACGTCAATACAGCAGATGTCCCCCTGTGGCGGCATTTTGCAAATTTTATTTCTTAGGTCAGTGAAAAGGCCATCTATTAGAAGGCGGCTCTGATTCCAAATTATAGAGGTTTTTAATGTCCTTAAGAATCTCTACTGGTTAGCCCAGTTAACGGCTTTCTTTCTTTTGTCGGATTTTGAAGTATTTATGCCACCTTAGTCTGCGTGCAAACAAGTAGAGGTCCTTAATACAGTAGAAAATTTTGAAATTGGAAGTAGGGACAAATGACAACCCACGGCCAAGTATTGTAACTTCGGCAGTGGATAGGGGCCTAGAGGATAAGTTAATCACTTGATTGTTTGTCACAGATCTTACTGTGTCGACGGCCCTTGTATGTTTCCATTGCCGAGGGGATAGTGGGGTCCCTGTTCCAAAAAACCTTGTTGGATGGATTGATTGTGTGTATAACATCTTCCAGGGCCTCTTATATTGTAGGGTTATGTTCCAGATGGGCTGCCCTGGGTTGGGCCATAGGGATTTCTGGGCTTGACAGGGCTTTCTAGGGACAGTGAGTTTTATTAGAACCCTGTCCGCACGAAAGATTGATCTCTGGAACTACAAGACGATATCCAGGTGACTCCCATCCACTGGTAAGATTGTTCCTTTTATTAAGTGGAATACATACTTGATTTTGGGAAATTGTGTTGTTTGACCATGTGGTTGCGACCATGAAGGTATGGTCACCCATGGGAATATGATTTTGTTTTTTGTGGGTAATGTTTGTGGCACGATTGTGGTGTGCACACACTTAGCACTATATGTTATGTTTGTATCCTTATAATAGTATCCAATAAACGTTAAAGTGAACCTTTCATTACGATAAAAAAAATCTAAACTAAGTATGCTGACATGGAGAGCGGCGCCCAGGGATCTCCCTGCACTTACTATTTTCCCTGGGCGCCGCTCCGTTCTCCCGGTATAGGCTCTGGTATCTTCAGATTTTCGGCTCAACTGAGAGGAGCCTGCTCTTGTTCTCCTGGGCGTCTCCTTCTCCCAGGCTGTAGCGCTGAACAATCGCACCGCTCAGCTCATAGCCTGAGAGTTTTTTTTCTCCCAGAAGGAGACGCCCAGGAGAACAAGAGCAGGCTCCTCCCAGTTGAGTCGAAAATTTGAAGATACCGGAGCCTATACCGGGAGAACGGAGCGGCGCCCAGGGATAATAGTAAGTGCAGGGAGATCCCTGGGCGCCGCTCTCCATGTCAGCATACTTAGTTTAGATTTTTTATTGTAATGAAAGGTCCTCTTTAAGTTTTAGATTGAACTACCTCCGGTCCTTTCAATTTGTAGTTATTGTGGTAGTTGGGGAGATTTTTTTATCAATCTTCTCCCCTTTTGGGCATCTTTTTTTATTTCTTGGGTCTTCTTGTCCAGGCTGCTGAGTTTTTCGGTTCTTCTGCGACGGAGTCTCACTCCAGTGTGAGGGAGATGTGGCCCTGTCTTAACCTGTGATACAGCTTGATCTCGCAAGATCATGCTGCAACTTCATTCTCTGTGATGGAGATTGTCCCAGTGAAGAGAAATTTCCCTTAGCAAAGAAGATGAGTGACTGGTCACAGCTATGTGGCTAGACATGCCAAATTAAATAGAATACATAGCAAGCAAGTTACGGAAAGTGAAATTTTCAACAATATCAACCACCCTTGTCACCTATTGTGGGAAAAGAGTGTGCCACACCACTCCCCCATCAGTGAATATTTTTAGTTTTGGTACCTTTGGTATTTTATTAGTATAGTTTTATAATATTTGTGTGATACATGTATTTTATGTGAAGATTTTTACTGGATGTGTAACCCTCCTATTAAATATATATTCAATATATCCATTATGGTCCAAATGATATGAGTGCTCACTCACTCTCTACTGCTTTTTACATGCCAAATTAACATATCTGGTACTGCAAATTTTGAGACGCATATCAAGAAGGTGGTGATGGTGGGAGTCCACTATGTTGTCTTAATTACTCCAGTTTTTGGACCTGTTCTTTTACTAACACATATGGTTTTGTACTACCAAGAAGTTTAATATTTTTCTTGAAAAATAAAAATGGGAAAAAAATAAAAATTACAGTACAGTTATCTGTGTCATGTATGTAGCTTTGTCCCTGACCAGGACAGATTCTTATTGTATGTATGTTGATAATGAAAGTTCAAATTCATTGACTTGCAAGCATACTGTAGATGTCGATAACCACGAGAAATTGAGACACCATGTATATTTATTACATATAGTTGCATATATATTTCAGGGCTTTTTCTTTCGCGTGCACTGTAATTACACTGTAAACAGTGTGAAGAAAGCCTACACTGTATAGAAATAAGATGAAAGATGATTTAATTACATGGCTTTTGTATTTTTTGTTAATTTTTTATTTTGTCTCATGCGTATAGGAAAGTAAACAGCAAAGAGATCAGGCAATGAAGAAATTCGAAAATCTAGAAAAAACAAATGATCATCTGAGGCAAGTTAAAAATAAGAATTGTCTAAAAATGCACAACCGCTAAACATGTACAGATTTATTTTCTCTAAGGCTCTGTTCACAGCACATCAGGTGCATAGTTCTGTGTCCAAAATAATGTATACATGCATATAGTGTAACACATACTCTCTAGTTTGGCATATGTTTGACAGGTTTTTACCTGGATACCATTTTTTAGAGTTTTTATAGAAAAAATATAGGATGCTATGATGTTTATAGCCATAAAAAATTATATATTCTATGGCAGTTGTGTTTGGGTACATGTTTGCTCTTGCAATGAGGAATTTAAACATTTTATCTAAACTTGTATTAAAACATTTTTAAAACATTTTTCTTATAATATTCTAATTACCATCTTTTTCGGACTGTAAGATGCTCCTGACCATTAGACACACCCCAGGTTTAGACATCAGAAAATATTTTTTCTACTTAAACCTTCCCTGGTAGTTTAACAAAATGGAAGTTAGTAATTTACAATCAGCTCTTGTTGTCATCTTCTGACTATTGAAACAAACAACAATGGTGCATGTGGTCGTGTGATAGGAGTAAATTTGCCTTCTATCATGTTCTCCTTCTATAATGCTTTGCAGTGCCTTGCCAAGCTTGTTCTGTTACATTATTTGTTTTATGTAAGAGAAGTCTTAAAGGCGTTATTCTACAGTTTTCAAACAAACACCTGGGTCTGAATACTTTTGTAATAGCATGTAATTAACATGAAATTAACGTGGAACAGCTGCGGGCCTGTTTGGTGTGGCCTGCCTTCTCCCTTTTGCCACCCCACTGCCTCTTCCAGCCTTTACTGCTGTCCTCACTCGGCTTTCCACCTTCCCAGGTTGGGTAAGTGACTTCATCGTCCACCCCTCTGTCATGCCCTGCTCAGGCTATGTGCGGAGGTCTGACAGGTTTGCAGCACGTGTGTAGCCTTTTGTTTTTGTTTTGGAGTTGAGC
This sequence comes from Bufo bufo, assembly GCF_905171765.1. Classification (NCBI taxonomy): domain Eukaryota; kingdom Metazoa; phylum Chordata; class Amphibia; order Anura; family Bufonidae; genus Bufo; species Bufo bufo. Next base: position 217,038,564 of record NC_053391.1, read on the forward strand.
TATATCCGCCTCCCTTCAGGTGCACTGGGTGGGGTCGTTGGTTAGAGTGTAAATTACGCCCCACTCCCAGTGTCCTGTGCGGGTTATAGCTTCTGTCTGGCTCAGAGGAAGGAAAGAAGGATTTGCTGTTTCTGCTCAGTAAAAGATAAGTTGGTTTTGTTTTCTTGTGGTTGTCTGTCTAGGCTGTTAGAGAGACGCCGGTCCCCTCCAGGTCTGAGGGAGCAGGCTGCCTCTTTCCCCCATTCACCATCTTAGGGTCTGAATGTGGGGACACGTTAATTCCCACCTTCAGGGTCTGAATGTGGGCTCAGAAGTCTAGGGAGAGCCGGTAGGGATTGTCAGGAGGTGATCTTTATCCCCAGCTTCTTGCCTAGACACTTGTTTGTTTATATTCTGTGTATCTTGTATCCTGTCCACCGTGACATTATAACCCGCCAATACTTTGAGTGCCATTTCTCAGCTGTTTTGAGATGGAGTCAATTGATGCGCTAGTTGATCGCATGCAGGGATTATCCCTAGAGGTTGCGGATCTGCGTAATTCGGTCACACGGTGTCAGAATGCTCTGGCATCAGGTGCAATAGGAGGAAGCCAAATTTATGGGGAGCCTAAAGTCACTCTCCCTGATAGATTTGCAGGGGGTGTGGATGACTATATCCGCTTTAAAGAGTCATGCAAGTTGTATTTTCGGCTGGTGATGAGAGTCAGAGGGTAGGGATAATCATTTCCCTGCTTAAAGGGAACGCGCAATCCTGGGCCTTTTCTCTGCCGTCCGGTTCTCTGGCCCTCCGGTCGGTGGAAGAATTTTTTAAAGCCTTGGGATTAATTTATGATGATCCAGATCGGCTCTCGATGGCGGAATCTAAACTGCGTAATTTATTACAAGGTGAACATACTGCAGAGGCTTACTGCGTTGAGTTTAGGAGATGGGCCACCGAGTCAGAGTGGAATGACCCCGCGTTACTGTAACGGAACACCTAGCACCCCGACCGGGTACCTCCGTCGATAGATGCTCCTAGTGCTTCCAGAGGACTCCAAGCACTCCACTTGACACCGTCAGCACTGCAGACCCCACGAACCACCGAAGCTTGGTGGAGGTCTCGCCGTCTCCTACCCACCCTGGACCTACGACAAGGCTCCAGGCTCCAGTGGGTGAACCTCTCCTAAATCCAGAGACAGGAACCAGGAGCAAGCTCTTACAAGAGCTTATACTCAGGGGAGTATTGTGATATAGCAATCCCCAAGAGTGTAGTTATTCCATCCCCCAAACATGAGCCAAGACTTCATGAAAGTATAAAACAGGAACACTTTATTGAGGGCTACCGGCCCGTATTTATGCAGGTCCCCATCTGGTGGACACGCCCCTAGGGGACCAGAAGGAAGACTGTGACACAGGACAGATATGTAGCACTCAGGATACACAGACACAACACATCCCCACAATGCATCATGGTTTCCTCCTCTCTGCCCTGGAGACACCCGAGGAGCAATTCAATTATCTCTCAGGACAAGGGGAAATCTCCAATACACATGTGGAGACAACAGGACAGAAATCACCACCCAAACACCCAATTTCACCCCCCCACAGCAAACACAGACATTTAACATATTCCCAGATAGCTCAAGTCTGAGTGCATATCATTAGGTGAATGGCACTCAGAATACAATAAAATTAGCTATCTGGGTACCCTCACATAACAAAATACCATTCCAAAGACAGATTTAAGCTGTGTCTGTCTTCTCCTTTAAAGTTAGTATGGGACATAATCCTGAGGAAAGAGGCTGGTAAACAGGCCTCTCCAAAACCCAGTGGCGAGGTTGGTTTCGCCACACATCTCCCCCTCCCAGGGAAGACTAACCAGATACCTGACCTCATGCCGGTCGTTATCTGAGTTAGTCTGGCAGTCCACCCACAACCCAATACTGGACCTGTTGAATTTTGGGGCCTGGCTCTGTTCTGTTCTGTATGTCCCCAGCTGTTGAGGGGGCATCTGCTACTCCTTGCTTCCTTGTTGCTCTCTAGCTTGGAGCTGTAGGTACTTGGTGGGCAGAGGCCGACTGCGATCTGCCCAGATGTCAGCTCTTCCGCTGCGGTAGCCTGTGGGAAGTCCGGCTCTGGAGAAGAGGATAGGGGAGGGCAGAGGCCGACTGCGCTCTGCCCAGATGCCAGCGCTTCCGCTGGGGTAGCCTGTGGAAAGTCAGCCTCTGGAGAAGAGATAGAGGAGGGCAGAGGCCAACTGCGCTCTGCCCAGATGCCAGGTCTTCCGCTGGGGTAGCCTGTGGGAAGTCAGCCTCTAGAGAAGAGGATAGAGGAGGGCAGAGGCCGACTGCGCTCTGCCCAGATGCCAGCTTTTCCGCTGGAATGTGGTCAGGGAATCCTATCCCCAGGACCTTGTTGCAGATCGGCTGTGGAGAAGAGGATAGGGGAGGGCAGAGGCTGACTGCGCTCTGCCCAGATGCCAGCTCTTCTGCTGGGGTAGCCTGTGGGGAGTCAGGCTCTGGATAAGAGGATAGGGGAGGCCAGAGGCCGACTGCACTCTGCCCAGATGCCAGCTCTTCCGCTGGGATGTGGTCAGGGAATCCTATCCCCAGGACCTTGTTGCAGATCGGCTGTGGAGAGGAGGAATTGCTTACCTCCTCCTCCTGGCATTCCTGCAGGGTTGGTGGGGGATCTGAACCGGCCGTCCAGCATCCCGGTAGGCCTGGTGCAGAGACCGCGGTCCCATCTGCACCATCGGAGTTAGGGGTGCTGTCCCCCTGTGGTTGGGGAGAGAGATCAATGGGTATCGCAGGCTCATCCCCTGCCCCCAGAACTCGGTTGGGAAGTAGCTGGGAAGGGGAGGGCTCGCTTACCTCCTCCTCCTGGTACCCCTGCGGAGATGGCTGGGGATCTGGACCGACCGTCCAGCATCCCTGTAGGACTGGTAGAGAGACCTCGGTCCCATCTCCACCTGCCATCTGTGGGTCCTCCCAGGACCAGTCTGTGAGGTCCCTCAACATTTGCGAGTAAGGACCACCTGCGTCCACACCTGGCAACTCCAGCTGCTGTTGAGGGTCTGGGCCAGCTGCACAGCATCCCGGTGGAGAGACCTCGGTCCCGTCTCCACCTGCCTGTTGTGGTTCCTCACAGGACCAGTCTATGAGGACCCCTACTTTGGGTTCCTCTGGCCGTCTCAGGGGGAGACTGCTAACCTCCTCGGATGCAGCCTCTGCTAGGCTTCTGTAACACTCCTTCCGCTGGGCAATTTCTCTCTCTTTCGCCAGTCGGAATTCTCGTTCCATCCTTGCGTGTCGCTTGGCTGTGACCTGGTTCCAGATGGCCTGGTATATATCCATGGACACATTATCTCCATACTGGGCCACTCGCTGCCTCACCTCGGCCAGCCAGTCATCTTCAGAGCCTTCCATACTTGTCTGCTCCAAGTCGCTGGATACCTCTGCTCCCAGGGGCGCTGCACGAGTGCTAGCGTTGCCCTCAATTTGTAACTCCACACGTTACCAGTGTCTCTGAGCTGCTTCTCCTCGCACTAGGACGCCATCCCACTGCTTGCCACCAATGTAACGGAACGCCTAGCACCCCGACCGGGTACCTCCGTCGATAGTTGCTCCTAGTGCTTCCAGAGGACTCCAAGCACTCCACTTGACACCGTCAGCACTGCAGACCCCACGAACCGCCGAAGCTTGGTGGAGGTCTCGCCATCTCCTACCCACCCTGGACCTACGACAAGGCTCCAGGCTCCAGTGGGTGAACCTCTCCTAAATCCAGAGACAGGAACCAGGAGCAAGCTCTTACAAGAGCTTATACTCATGGGAGTATTGTGATATAGCAATCCCCAAGAGTGTAGTTATTCCATCCCCCAAACATGAGCCAAGACTTCATGAAGGTATAAAACAGGAACACTTTATTGAGGGCTACCCGCCCGTATTTATGCAGGTCCCCATCTGGTGGACACGCCCCTAGGGAACCAGAAGGAAGACTGTGACACAGGACAGATATGTAGCACTCAGGATACACAGACACAACACATCCCCACAATGCATCATGGTTTCCTCCTCTCTGCCCTGGAGACACCCGAGGAGCAATTCAATTATCTCTCAGGACAAGGGGAAATCGCCAATACACATGTGGAGACAACAGGACAGAAATCACCACCCAAACACCCAATGTCACACCCCCACAGCAAACACAGACATTTAACATATTCCCAGATAGCTCAAGTCTGAGTGCATATCATTAGGTGAATGGCACTCAGAATACACGAATACAATAAAATTAGCTATCTGGGTACCCTCACATAACAAAATACCATTCCAAAGACAGATTTAAGCTATGTCTGTCTTCTCCTTTAAAGTTAGTATGGGCCATAATCCTGAGGCAAGAGGCTGGTAAACAGGCCTCTCCAAAACCCAGTGGCGAGGTTGGTTTCGCCACAGTTACGTAGTCAGTTTTGTCAGGGGTTATCTGAGAGATTGAAAGATGCCGTTGCTTTTCATGAGTACCCGGATACATTGGAGAATGCTATGTCTTTGGCAGTACGGTTAGTTAGACGTATTAGAGAGAGGTGTAAGGTTCCCTCCGCACAAGGGATCCCTTCTGTGAGTGGTTTCATCTCACCTGCTCCCCAGGGTGATATGACATGTAACTCTGGGGTAGGGGAGGAACCCATGCAGCTGGGTCAGGTATCTTTCCGTTCTGGTAGTAGGAACTTTAGGAGGTTGCATAAACTATGTTATTACTGCGGAAAAAGTGGTCATTTTATTTTTGCTTGTCCTTTTGTTAAACCGCATGTTGATGAGAAAGAATCACAAAGAGGTTTACTTAAAGAAAAAATAAAAACATCCCTGATGCTTGGTAGTGTGAATGGAGTGGTGGAGCAAGCAGGTATGCAAGCTCCCTGTAATACTCGTTTTCTCCTTCCAGCTATGGTGGCGCTAGACTCAAGAATTTTTTGTTGTTGAAGTATTCATTGACTGTGGTGCTGGAGTAAACCTTATTGATTTTCTTTTTCTTCAAAATCTGGGTCTAAGTACTTGCACTTTAGAAAGAGAGATTCCGGTTTTCGCAATTGATTCTTCCCCTCTTTCTCAAAGGAGTCTCACTCATATTGCTCATGGTATTCTGTTAAGGGTGGGCGATTCACATGTTGCGATCATGTCTTGTTTTGTCATGAAGGACTTGCTCGCTCCTATAGTCTTAGGGTTACCGTGGTTGACAAAACATAACCCAATTATAGATTGGCAAGCAAGACAGATCATTGGTTGGAGTGAATTTTGTTCGGACAATTGTCTTGGCACATCTATCTCTGGTGTGTCTACTACGGCTTTACCTCAGTATCTCTCAGATTTTGTGGATGTCTTTTCGGAGGGTGGGGCTCAGGAATTGCCCCCTCATCTTGACTATGATTGTCCAGTTAATCTCATCCCAGGGACTAAGTTGCCAAAGTCTCGGCTTTACAATCTTTCTCAGCCTGAAAGAGAGGTCATGTGGAAGTATATTGCCGAGATTTTGGCAAAAGGTCATATTAGGCCATCTAAGTCTCCGGTGGCAGTGGGTTTATTTCTTTGTAAAGAAAAAGGATGGATCGCTGAGACCTTGTTTGGATTTCCGGGAATTGAACCGTATTACAGTCCGTGATCCGTATCCCCTTCCTTTGATCTCCGATCTTTTTGATCAGATTGTTGGAGCCAAGGTGTTCTCCAAGTTGGATTTAAGAGGGGCCTACAATCTGATCAGAATCAAGGAAGGGGATGAGTGGAAAACGGCCTTCAACACGCACGAGGGTCATTTCGAGAATCTGGTTATGCCTTTTGGGTTAACTAACGCGCCAGCGGTATTTCAGCGATTCGTCAATGACATTTTCCATCATTTTGTGGGGAGGTTCGTGGTAGTTTACTTGGATGACATTCAAATTTACTCTCCTGATCTGAAGACCCATCAGGATCATGTGAGACAGGTTTTGACGATCCTTCGGGAGAATAAATTATATGCCGCATTGGAGAAATGTGTGTTTTCTGTGCAGGAGCTTCCGTGTCTGGCATATCTGCTTTCTGACTCTGATTTTTTTATGGACCCCGAAAAGGTCCGGGCGGTTCTGGAATGGGACCGACCGGAGAATCAGAAAGCTTTGATGCGGTTTTTGGGGTTTACTAATTATTATAGAAAATTTATCTTGAACTATTCTACCATTGTAAAACCTCTGACCGATATGACTAAGATGGGCACCGACGTCTCTGTCTGGTCGGATGAGGCATTGCAGGCCTTTTCGGCTATTAAGGAATGTTTTGCGTCTGCTCCCATTCTGGTGCAGCCCGATGTGTCTCAGCCATTCGTGGTGGAGGTTGATGCATCGGAAGTGGGGGTTGGAGCAGTGCTGTCGCAGGGTTCATCTCCTGGCAAATGGGTTTCGTGTGCTTTTTTTTTCCAAGAAGCTCTCGGTCGCCGAGAGGAATTATGATGTAGGAGATAGGGAATTGCTGGCCATCAAATTGGCCTTTGAGGAATAGCGTCACTGGTTGGAGGGGGCGTCTCATCCCGTTACAGTGTATACGGATCATAAGAATTTGGCTTACCTGCAATCGTCAACCAATATTAACCGGACAGAATGATATCAAAACATCGGACCCCCAAGGAGTCATAATAATCACCAAAAAAAATTAACTAACTTTCGTATGTATGAAAACCCAAAAAGCTTTATTGTAAATATATATATATAAACAGTACATACATGTATTATAAAACAGGCAGCACGAGGCGGGACACACAGATGAGGAGCAGGATCCAAGGAGAGGCCGGGAGATCAGTGCACAAAAATACAGGGAAAAAGAATACTAGCTGAAAGAGCATACCTCAGAGTCTCATAGCAGCAACGCCCCAAACACAATGCAACAGAGGCGATTGTGGAGACTGAGGTTAAGATGGAAGGAACACAAAGGAACACAATTAAACATACCCTGAATGGTGCAAAGATCTCTCGGCCAACTCCTGACCCAACGCTGTTTCGCCAGTAGATCTGGCTTCTTTCGGGGAGTTGGCCGAGAGATCTTTGCACCATTCAGGGTATGTTTAATTGTGTTCCTTTGTGTTCCTTCCATCTTAACCTCAGTCTCCACAATCGCCTCTGTTGCATTGTGTTTGGGGCGTTGCTGCTATGAGACTCTGAGGTATGCTCTTTCAGCTAGTATTCTTTTTCCCTGTATTTTTGTGCATTGATCTCCCGGCCTCTCCTTGGGTCCTGCTCCTCATCTGTGTGTCCCGCCTTGTGCTGCCTGTTTTATAATACATGTATGTACTGTTTATATATATATTTACAATAAAGCTTTTTGGATTTTCATACATACGAAAGTTAGTTTCATTTTTTTTGGTGATTACCTGCAATCTGCCAAGCGTCTGAATCCTAGACAGGCCAGATGGTCACTGTTCTTTACCAGGTTCAATTTTGTGGTTACTTTTCGCCCGGGGGTTAAAAACGTCAAGGCAGATGCGTTGTCTCACAGTTTTCCTGGGGGATGTGATTCGGAGGATCCTGCTTCGATTTTGGCTGATGGGGTGGTGGTCTCCGCTCTGTACCTCGAATTGGAGATGGAGGTGTTGGGAGCCCAGGAGGGGGCTCCTGGTTCTTGTCCCCCATGGAGGTTGTTTGTTCCTGATGGACTGCGATACAAGGTATTCAAGGAACTTCACGATACTGTCCTTGCTGGACATCCTGGTGGTAAGTCCACCTTTGATCTTGTGTCCCGGAGGTTCTGGTGGCCCGGGTTACGTAAGAGTGTTGAGGATTACGTAGCAGCTTGTGAAACCTGTGCACGGTCAAAGGTTGCTCATACTCGACCTGCTGGTTCACTTCTTCCTTTGTCTATTCCGTCTCGTCCTTGGACGCACTTGTCTATGGACTTTATTACGGATCTGCCGAGTTCCTCCGGGAAAACAGTAATTTTGGTGGTTGTTGACCGTTTTAGTAAAATGGTTCACTTTGTATCGTTAGCCAGTCTGCCCAAAGCCAAGACTCTTGCTCAGATTTTTGTTGATAATATCGTGAAATTGCATGGCATTCCCTCGGATGTGGTTTCTGATAGGGGCACGCAGTTTGTCTCCAGGTTTTGGAGGGCGTTCTGCTCTCGGCTTGGCATTCAACTTTCGTTCTCATCCGCAGTCGAATGGGCAGACAGAGCGTACTAACCAAAACCTGGAGACCTACTTGAGGTGCTTTGTGGCTGAGAATCAGGAGGACTGGTCCTCATTCTTGTCCCTAGCAGAGTTTGCTTTGAATAACCGTAGGCAGGAGTCCACGGGTAAGTCGCCATTGTTTGGCGCATACGGCTTTCATCCTCCATTTGGTACCTTTTCTGGGACTAGTTCTTCTGGGATGCCAGAGGAGGAGAGATTTTCTTCTGCCTTGTCTTCTATCTGGCGGAGGATCCAAGTGAATTTGGAGAAGATGGGTAAGAGGTATAAGCGAATGGCTGACACCATTCACCATCTTAGGGATGTTACGGAATATTCAGCCTAGGCACGGGGACACATTAATTCCCACCTTCAGGGTCTGAATGTGGGCTTAGAAGTCTAGGGAGAGCTGGTAGGGATTGTCATTGTCAGGAGGTGAACTTTATCCCCAGCTTCTTGCCTAGACACTTGTTTGTTTATATTCTGTGTATCTTGTATCCTGTCCACCGTGACACCCTCCACTTCCCCACTCTGCTCATCCTCCTGACTTGTTGACCTAACCACAACCTCAGTGATTAACAACTATGTCTCATCCTCTTCCTCAACCTCTTGAGACAGTAATTGCTGTTGAATTATTGGCAACTGTGTCTCATCATTATCCACCTCATTAAACAGTAATTGCCATCCCCCACCGTCATCTTCTTGTGACTGTGGATGCTCAAGAGTTTGGGAATCAGGACACAAGATCTGTCCCTCTTCAAGCATGCTTGGGGAGAGGGCCAAATCAAGGCTTGGCGAGGAAAAGAGGTCCTCGGAATATCCGAGTGTGGTATCACTTGTTTGGCCAGACTCTCCATGGTGGGAGGAAGGAGTATCAAGACTGGATTGGTGGAACACAGGTTGGTGCTTAAATGACTGGAAGCATTATCTGCTGCAATCCAACCGACCACCTGGTCGCACTAGTCTGACTTCAAGAGTTTTGTCCTGCGCCACCCTGCAAACTGGGACATGAAGCTAGGTATCCTGGATAACTGTTTTTCTTGTGCTCTGGCAGCAGGCACAGTTTCAACGTGCCCAGGGCCACGGCCTCTGCGTGCACCATCAGCATCACAGCTACTTCCCTGTCCACACGTACAGTAGCGTAGGATTTGGAAGTGTATGCTCAAAAAAATTTAAAAAGGTATTTTGGATGTGGAAATGTCACACAGGAGATATCCCGCAGATAATGTCAATGCTGTCACCAGTGGCTAATAAAAAATTACAGGGAATATCACAGGTATTTGGGATGAGGAAACGTTATACAGGAGAGGTACCACCGGTAATGTCACTGTCCAAAGCGTCTACGTAAAAGGTACACTGTATGTCACAGATAAATTTTTTAGGAGCACACTTTACACTGGAGATGTGGCACTCGTAATGTCACTGTCCGCAGCGGACACAGTCCATTGAAAAAGTACACTTGATGTCACAGATATTTTTTGGATGCCCACACTTTACACTGGAAGTGTTGCGCAGCTAATCTCACTGTCCGCAGCGGACACCGTTTATTGAAAAATTACTCTGGATGTCACAGGTATTTTTTGGATGCGCACACTTTAAACTGGAGATGTGGCGCTACTAATGTCCCTGTCTGAAGCGGACACCATGTATTGAAAAAGTACACTGGATGTCACAGATATTTTTGGGATGCCCACACTTTACACAGGAGATGTGGCGCGGATGATTTAACTGTCCGCAGCGGGCACTGTCTTCGGAAAAAGTACACTGGATGTCACTTATTTTTTAGGGATGTGCACACTTTACACAGGAGATGTGGCGTGGATAATTTAACTGTCCGCAGCTGCCTATTAGACGCTATTTAGCGCAGGATGCGCTACAAACATATATTGCTGCTGTCACACACAATAGTCCTTAAAAGGACTTTTGGGTCTCTGAAAAGTTTTTGTAATAAAAATCTTCCAATAACACTCCCTACATTGTCTTTCCCTTCCTATGCTCAGCTCTCCCTGAATAAGACTGAGCCGGACATTTGTCATCGGGTGCTTTATAGCACCCGATCACGCGTTTCGGCCAGCCAATCACTGTAATGCCAGTAGCCAACATGGCTACGGCATTACAGTGCGTGCAAGTACCTTCCTGCACGTTTAAAACATGCGGGGAGGAGACTCGAGCATTGCGCTCGAACACATGTGGTATTTGGCCGAGTACTGCCATGTGCCGAGCATCGAGATGCTCGAGCCGAACAGGTGTTCGGCCGAGCATGCTCGATCATCACTAATGATTATGAATAGAGATAGCGAAGTTTTGAAAAGTTCATTAATAAATATATTGAAGAGAATAGGGCCCAATACTGACCCCTGAGGTACCCCATTAGTGACAGTGACCCAATCTGAGGGTGTACCATTAACAACCACCCTTTGTTTTCTGTCACTGAGCCAGTTACTTACCCACATACAGACATTTTCTCCCAGTCCAAGCATTCTCATTTTATATACTAGCCTTTCATGTGGCACAGTATCAAATGTTTTAGAGAAGTCAAGATATATGACATCCATTGATTCACCGCTGTCAAGTCTAGAACTTACCTCCTCTTAGAAATTAATTAAATCAGTTTGACATGACCGATCCCTCATGAAGCCATGCTGATATGGCGTTATTTGCTTATTTTCATTGAGTTACTACAAGATAGCATCTCCTAGAAAACCTTCAAACAGTTTACCCATGACAGATGTTAAACTTACCGGCCTATAGTTTCCAGGCTCTATTTTTGGACCATTTTTGAATATTGGCACCATATTTGCTATGCGCCAATCCTGTGGAACACTCCCTGTCAATATAGAGTCCTTAAATATCAGAAATAAGGGTCTGGCTATGACATTACCTAATTCTCTTAGGATATGGTGGTGTATGCCATCTCGTCCCGGCGATTTGTCTATTTTAATTTTTTTTAAGATGCAGCTCCACTTCTTCCTGGGTCAGACTGAGCACTTTTAATGGGGAATTTACTTTTACATTCTGCATTTCATCTGACAGTTTATTTTCCTCAGTAAATACAGTGGAGAAAAAAAAATATTTTATAGCTTTGCTTTCTCCACTTCACTGTCTGCAACTCCCCAGTCATCACTCTGTAAAGGGCCGACACCGTCAGATTTATACTTTTTAACATTTATATAATTGAAGAACATTTTAGGGTTAGTTTTACTCTCTTTGGCAATAAATCTCTCTGTCTCTAGTTTGGCTGCTTTTATTTGTCTTTTACATATTAATTTTTTTTCCTTGGGCCTCTATCACACGAGCATGGCGGATTGGCTCCGAATGCGTTCAGTGTGCGTAAAACTCACACCTTTTTGCAAGCAAGTTCAGTCAATTTAGTCTGCGATTATGTTCAGTTGTTCAGTTTTTTCCGTGCGGCTGAAATGTTTTATTTTTTTTTTTTTGTTTTTTTCTCTTTCTGTCGGCTGCAATGCGTTTTGATGCGTTTTTCACGCGCGTGATAAAAAACTGGAGGTTTACGACCAACATCTCTTAGAATATATAACATGCTGCGTTTTTCACGCAACTCCGCCCTGGCCCCATAGAAGTCAATGGGGTTTCAGTGAAAAATGCATTGCATCCGGAGGCAAATCCGGATGCAATGCGTTATTCACTGATGGTTGCTAAGAGATATTGTTTGCAGACCTTCAGTTTTTTTATCACGAATTACACCCGCTCAGAAAAAACTGAACAACCGAACGCAATTGCGGACAAAACTGACTGAACTTGCTTGCAAAATGGTGTTGAGTTTCACTGAATGCATCCAGAAAAATAATCACCAAAAAAATGAAATTGACTTTCGTGTGTATGAAAATCCAAAAAGCTTTATTGTAAATATATATAAACAGTACATAAATGTATTATAAAACAGGCAGCACAAGGCGGGACACACAGATGAGGAGCAGGACCCAAGGAGAGGCCGGGAGATCAATGCACAAAAATACAGGGAAAAAGAATACTAGCTGAAAGAGCATACCTCAGAGTCTCATAGCAGCAACGCCCCAAACACAATGCAACAGAGGCGATTGCGGAGACTGAGGTTAAGATGGAAGGAACACAATTAAACATACCCTGAATGGTGCAAAGATCTTTTGGCCAACTCCTGACCCAACGCCGTTTCGCCAGTAGATCTGGCTTCTTCCGGAAGAAGCCAGATCTACTGGCGAAACGGCGTTGGGTCAGGAGTTGGCCAAAAGATCTTTGCACCATTCAGGGTATGTTTAATGATTTTAAACAATCATGTATTTTTAAACTGCACTTATTATTGAGAATTTCTAATTTTTTATGTTGGCCTGCCATCTGGTGGCCAAAATAAGAATTGCACTTTGAATGTTCAAGTACTGGAGTCCCCATTGGTTGCAGAGGACCCCGGTAACGCTCCCGGAAGCGCAAGGTTTTTGCGCATTTAGATGCTGTGATCCCACTTGATCACGCTATCTAAAGCCTTTAATGCCGATCGGGGTAATTAGCCACAGGTCTCTGCTGTTTGAAATAGCAGAGACCTCTAGGCCATGACGCCCGCTGCACGTGCGCCACGTTTGCCTATCGCTCCAGTGCTGTATATGTACGGCGCTGGTACAGAAGGGGGTAAATGCTTTTTTTTCCCGTTTATTGCTTTCTTTACAATTCGATTTATCCACATTGTTTTTTTCTTGTTCCTTACCCTTTTATTTCCATAAAGAATGTGCCTCTCACAATTAGATTTTAGGATGCTTTTAACCTCTTCCCATCTGGGCATTTGCCCCCTTCCTGACCAGGCCTAATTTTGCAAAACTGACATATCTCGCTTTATGTGGTAATAACTTTGGAACGCCTTTATTTATCCAAGTCATTCAGAGATTGTTTTCTCGTGACACATTGTACTTCATGATAGTCATAAATTTGAGTCAAAATATTTCACCTTTATTTATGAAAAAATCCCAAATTTACCCAAAAATTTGAAAAATTTGCAATTTTCTAAATTTCAATTTCTCTGCTTTTAAAACAGAAAGTGATACCTCATAAAATATTTATTACTTAACATTCCCCATATGTCTACTTTATGTTGGCATCATTTTGGAAATGTCATTTTATTTTTTTAGGACGTTAGAAGGCTTAGAAGTTTAGAAGCAATTCTTCAAATTTTTAAGAAAATTGCCAAAACCCACTTTTTAAGGACCAGTTCAGGTCTGAAGTCACTTTGTGGGGCCTACATAGTGGATACCCCCATAAATTACCCCATTGTAGAAACTACACCCCTTAAGGTATTCAAAACCGATTTTACAAACTTTGTTAACCCTTTATGCGTTCCACAAGAATTAAAGGAAAATGGAGATCAAATTTTTAAATTTCACTTTTTTGGCAGATTTTCCATTTTAATCCAATTTTTTCTTTAACACATCGATGGTTAACAGCCAAACAAAACTCAATATTTATTACCCAGATTCTGCGGTTTACAGAAACACCCCACATGTGGTCATAAACTGCTGTATGGGCACACGGCAGGGCGCAGAAGAAAAGGAACTCCACATGGTTTTTAGATGCCATGTCCCATTTGAAGCCCCCTGATGCACCCTTACAGTAGAAACTCCCAAGAAGTGACCCCATTTTGGAAACTAGGGGATAAGGTGCCAGTTTTATTAGTACTATTTTTGGGTACATAGGATTTTTTGATCATTCATTATAACACTTTATGGGGCAAGGTGACCAAAAAATTGGTTGTTTTAGCACAGTTTCTATTTATTTATTTTTACAGCGTTCATCTGAGGGGTTCAGTCAAGTGACATTTTTATAGAGCAGATTGTTACGGACGTGGCGATACCTAATATGTATACTTTTTCTCATTTATTAAAGTTTTACACAATAATAGCATTTTTGAAACAAAAAAATTATGTTTTAATATGTCCATGTTCTGAGAGCTATAGTTTTTTTATTTTTTGAGAGATTTTCCAATGTAGGGGCTCATTTTTTGCGGGATGAGGTGACTGTTTTATTGGTACCATTTTGTGGGACATACGCGTTTTTGATCACTTGGTGTTGCACCTTTTGTGATGCAAGGTGACAAAAATTGCTTGTTTTGACACAGTTTTTTTAATTTTTTTACGGTGTTCATCTGAGGGGTTAGATCATGTGATATTTTTATAGAGCTGGTTTTTACGGACGCGGCAATACCTAATATGTCTATTTTATTTTATTTTTTCTATTTTAAAAAATTTTTTTTATTCCTTACTTGGGGATTTTTTTTTTTTACATGTGAAACTTTTTTTTATTTTATTTTTTCAACCCTTTATTTTTTTTAATTTTATTTTACACTTTTCGTCCCCCATAAGGTCATACAAGACCTCTGGGGGACATTTGCTTCACTTTTTTTTTCTTTTTTCACTGTTGATTTCTCCTGTAACTGGGGCTGACATAGTAGCCCCAGTTACAGAAGAAATACTCCCCCCAGAGAGGCTGTACAGCATAATTCTGCGCTGTACAGCCTCAGTGCAGGGCTGATCGAGGTTTCTGAAAGACCTCACACAACCCCTGCACTCTCCGGTCCCGGCGGTCATGAACAGGAAGCGCATAGCGCTTCCTGCTCTGCATACACAGCGCTCGGCGAGCGCTGTGTATGCAGCGATCCAGAGGGCAGGGACACCTGGGCACTGTCCCTGCCTTCTCTCTGGGTTGCCCTGCTGTCACTGACAGCGGGCAACCCGATCAGCAGCTGCACGATTAGCGTGCAGCTGCGATTTCTGAAGGGACGTTTTAAAACGTGCTTTCAGAAATAGAGGTCCACCCATAGGACGTTTATATCCTATGGGCAGACGGAAAGTGGTAAAAAATATCCCATTTTGTGGCAGTATTTTTTATTTTCGAGGACTTTGTCCCAGTTAGTTAGACCTATGGCCTCTCTTAGTTGGCTAATGTTTGCTTTTTTGAAGTTTGGTATTTTTGTTCCTCCCTGTAGAAACGCTCGTTTGAAGGTTATTACTTCATGGTCACTATTGCCCATGTGTTCTCCAACCCGCACATCTGTTGTTCTGTCAGGCCTATTGGTTAATACTAAGTCCAGTATGGCCGTCCCTCTAGTCGGGTCCTGAACCAGTTAGGAGAGGTAATTGTCTTTGGTTATTGCCAAGATCCTGTTTCCTTTATGAGATGTACAGGTTTCAGTTTCCCAGTCTATATCTGGGTAGTTGAAGTCCGCCATAATAACCACCTCATTATGATTCGCCACCTCGTCTATTTCCTTTAGTAGTAGATTTTCTGTGGACTCTAGTATATTAGGTGGCTTATAATAAACTCCTATTAGTAATTTATTATTGTTTTTGCCTCCATGTATTTCTACCCACAGTGACTCCACATGTTCATGTCCCTCATTTATATCTTCCCGGAGTGTAGGCTTTAGACAGAACTTTTTACATAAAGGCAGACCCCTCCCCCTCCCTGTTTTGACGATCCTTTCTGAACAGTCTGTAACCCTGTACATTAACCGCCCAGTCATAGCTATCATCCAGCCATGTCTCAGTTATTCCCACTATGTCATAGTCCTCCTCACACATCACTAATTCCAGTTCCCCAGTTTTATTAGTCAAGCTAGTTCTCTATTGTAGCACTATTTTATTGCAAAATCATGCAGTCATTGGCTGTTGCAGGTGGGTGGCTCGACTGCATGTGGCCAGCTACATTGTCTGGCTCTACCCTAAATATTACACCTTTGCTTAGCGGATTCTGCATGTTTATTTCAATGGGTAGAGTGAAATTAGCTGCTGCCTGTTAGCCATCTCTTGGCAAATGTTTATCTCCCCTGGGGAAAAAAATGATTAGACATGTTAAATTCTAACTTGCTGAACTGTCTATTGCTGACATTTGACTTTGGGGACAGCCAGGTATCCTCAATACACATACGATATTGGAGGGATGAAATTAGTGGATTTGGGTAACCTTTAGGCCCCTTTCACACGGGCGAGATTTCCGCGCGAGTGCAATGCGTGAGGTGAACGCATTGCACCCGCACTGAATCCGGACCCATTCATTTCTATAGGGCTGTGCACATGAGCAGTGTTTTTCACGCATCACTTGTGCGTTGCGTGAAAATCGCAGCATGCTCTATTTTGTGCGTTTTTCACGCAACGCAGGCCCCATAGAAGTGAATGGGGCTGCGTGAAAATCGCAAGCATCCGCAAGCAAGTGCGGATGCGGTGCGATTTTCACGCACGGTTGCTAGGAGACTATCAGGATAGGGACCCGATCATTATTATTTTCCCTTATAACATGGTTATAAGGGAAAATAATAGCATTCTTAATTCAGAGTGCATAGTACAATAGGGCGGGAGGGGTTAAAAAATAAATAAATTTAACTCACCTTAATCAACTTGTTCGTGCAGCCCGGCTTCTCTTCTGCCTTCATCTGTGGGGAAAAGGACCTGTGGTGATGTCACTGCGCTCATCACATGGTCCATCACATGATCCATCACCATGGTAAAAGATCATGTGATGGACCATGTGATGAGCACAGTGATGTCATCAAAGGTCCTATTCCTCAAAGAAGAAGACAGAAGAGAAGCCAGGCTGCGCAAACAAGTGGATTAAGGTGAGTTAAATAATTTATTTTTATTTTTTAACCCCTCCAGCCCTATTGTACTATGCATTCTGTATTAAGAATGCTATTATTTTCCCTTATAACCATGTTTTAAAGGAAAATTATGCAATCTAGACAACACCTAACCCAAACCCGAGCTTCTGTGAAGAAGTCCGGGTTTGGGTACCAAACATGCCGAGTTTTCTCACGCACGTGCAAAACGCATTACAATGTTTTGCACTTCTGCGGAAAAATCACGCATATTCCCTGCGACGCATCCGCATCTTATCCGGCCCAAAACCATGACGCCCGTGTGAAAGAGGCCTTACAGTATCAAGTACATAGGCAACTTTTAGGATTATGCATACTCTGCATGTGATTTACAAGTTTCCCATGTTTAGCTGCATCTATTTCTATGTACAGATGTTATGCATAACTATATGAGTACAAAACAGGTGAATATAGTAAACTATAATTAATATTATTTAGTACACATTTATTCAATAAAAATATGCCAGTAATTGGAATGATACTTTAAATTGCCGCTTTAACTTTTTGTTTTGTATTCTAATAATTGATTTAATAATCTATTTCCAAAAATATATTTAGGAAGGAGAATGAGTCTTTAAACAAGCAACTGAAAGCAAAGGACTTAGAATGTAGCACTCTGCACGAAGATAAGGTATTTAAACCATGAACCATGCTTTGTGCGCTAATACAAATATATAAAATACATAATTCAACAATACCAATGGAAAAAAGGAGCATGTTTCATTGGATGATATATGTATGGTGCAGAACTGTTTCTAAAGGATTAGTGATTCATAAATATGATACCCATTGGATCTGGACCCATATGGGACTCTCTCTGACCTGTGAATGGGATGTATGATTTACATTTGGCGGATCTGTTGTAGAAATTATATACAGATAAATTGCTGCAACAAATCAGTGTGTGAATATACCCTAAGAATATGTTCAGAATCAAGGCGGATTGTCTGTTTTGTGTGAACAATCTGTACAAAAAAAGAGCAAGGATTTAACAAGGTAAAAAAATCTAATTTTATTAATTATAAATCACATGAACATTACAGGTGAGACTCAAAAGGGACAGAACATGGAGACTGGGCCACAAAAGGGCTCTGCAATGTGGAGAATCACAATGGGGGATAATGTGACCATATACAGCAGGTAACAGACAATTAACAGAAGCTGTGAATATTGGAGTAGTTGCGGGTGCAGTTGCTGTCCCCTAGTGTTGAACAACTACCTAGCTCTTATTCACAGCGTCCCAGCAATGGATGCTGTAGGGTGTAATTGGACGGTGCAATACTACTCATAAAGATGGCATATAACAATAACTGTAAATCACTAGTCCCATCCTAATCCAGATACCATGTTACCTACCCATATTGCTGCTGAAAAATGGTGACACGGTTCCCCCACTGCTTCGACCTCAACACGTGTTTCGCCACGTAGGCTTGTCAGGAGGTACAAACACACTAAGACAAATTTGGGCATATAAAGGCTAAAGAGGAGGGATTAATTATCACTAACCATGATCATCTGTACCAAGGGTATTCATGTTGTGAGACAGCCTCCTTCAGTGCTTCCTGGTCATTAAAATGCAACCTGATTCCAGCACTTCCGGGTGGCAATCACACAGCACATATGTCAGCCAATCACATAATCACTACCTGGTCACATGGTCCTGATGTCATGGACATGTGACCATCTCCCAGGTCCTTCAACCATAGTTAAAAATACTCCCAGGTCCTGTATACAGCTAAAGCTAATTATCTATAACTCAAAACACCTCTCAATTATCTTCATATCAGCTCATAGATCAATATAAAATACAAATATAATAACAGAATCATTTCATAGAAGAATATATATTTTTGCATTACCATGGTTAAGTTATAGAGAGAAGGAGTCATATGATTGCTATCTGGTCACATGGTCCTGACGTCATGGACATGTGACCATCTCCCAGGTCCTTCAGCCATAGCTGATATGCTCCCAGGTCCTGAATACAACTACTATAAGCAACCACCAATCGGACTATAGCTAATTATCTATAACTCAACACACCTCTCAACTATCTTCATATCAGCTCATAGATCAATTTATAAAATACAGAATACAAATATAATCTCAAGATCTCATGGAAAAATATATATTTGCATTACCATAATTAAGTTATGGGGAGAGGGAAGGGGGAGGGGAAGGGGGGGGAGGGAGGGAGGGCATCCTCTCATCCATTCATACAGGGAAGGCACAAATCCAAATCACAGAATAAATGCATCATCTTTACATTTCACCAAAACCCCCCATAATGGACCCCTATTGAGCATTCCCACAATGGACCCCGATTGAACACTCTTCATGGGACTGTCATTCATCATCAGAGAGGAAGCACCCTGTATATTTTTTGGCACTATTATGATTATATATTTTTTGTCACGTTAAAATCGATGATTAATATAGATTATGTATTTTATACACTTTGGGTTTTATTTTTATATGATGGATGCTCCATCATCATGGGTGGTCTAGTCCGCCCTTAGGTGGACAGCTTACCCATATATTTGTTATTTTTATGCGGCTGTGGTGGAGCCCACCCCCCACTGCGCACAGCGGACAGGTCAAGTCCGCCAGGTGGATTGGCTTCTCTGCTGTAGCCCACTGGGGGGTGGGTGCACCAGCAGCATTATATTCAGCACCAGGTTGGGGCATCACCAGGCATATTGTCCATCTGATGGGGGACTGGGCCACCCAACGGATGGGTCTGTCCTATCCTCTTTTGGACATATGCCTCACTTATTTATAGTGGGGGCGGATCTGACCCACCACTGGCGGTTGCGAAGCGGCTGATTCCTAGGTTTAACCTGGGATCATTCGCCCTGCAGCCAGCTATTGGGGGTTGGACTCGCTCACCATGTAATGCACTCTTTATATATTTGATAATTATTATAGACATGAAACATCACTGATTATAAAAGGTATCTTAGCACACACGCACTTTATTCCTCTGCACGGAGGTTTTGGTGAAATGTAAAGATGATGCATTTATTCTGTGATTTGGATTTGTGCCTTCCCTGTATGAATGGATGAGAGGATGCCCCTTGCTCTTTTTTTGTACAAGTTGCAGTAAGTTGGGGAGTGAGGTTTGGTTTTTGGGTTATTGTAGGCTCTAATTGTGTGAACAATCCACAGTGTTTTACCAGCAAAATAAGTGAGATTTTACTAAGGCCTCATGCACACGACCGTTGTTTTTTGCGGTCCGCAAATTGCAGTTCCGCAAAACACGGAAGCCGCCCGTGTGCCTTCCGCAACTTGCTGAACGGAACAGGCGGCCCATTGTAGAAATGCCTATTTTTTTCAGCAAAACGGACAAGAGTTGGACATGTTATATTTTTTTTGTGGGGCCACGGAACGGAGCAAAGAATGCGGACAGCACACGGCGTGCTTTCCGCATCTTTTGCGGCCCCATTGAAGTGAATGGGTTCGCACCCGAGCAAAAACTGAGGCTCGGATGCGGACCAGAACAACGGTCGTGTGCATGAGTCCTTAATATTATCCACATAAAAAAAAAAATAGTAATTTGCCAATATAGTAATTTGCCCCCAGACAGAAAGCCCCAATATAGTAATCTGCTCCACACAGCCAGCCTGTCATGGTCCCTCCTGTGACAGAGGTTAGAAGATCTGAGAGACTGGCTGCACGTTAGGTTATCTGACAGCCTATCTGTTTTCACTTCTTGCAGTGTTGTTGTTGATAATGACCACACCTCTTGTCTCAGGTGTAGCTTTTGGTCATTACTGCTCCTCTATTTAGTCTGAACTAACACTTCAAACCATGCGGTTGATATCTGCCTGGAGTTGGAATTGCTGGTGTGTGGTCCTTATCTGAGTTCCTGCTTATCCATTTTCTATTGAGGATAAGTGTATCGTTAATTTCTAACAATAATTTGTTTTCCCTTAGTCCTAACAGCAGCACAGATGGGGCTAACCACCCCCCATGGACTGGTAGGACCGGCGGAACTTTAATGAGCCCAAGTAATAATTAAACACTTAACCCTCCCCTATAAAGGAGGGAATCACCTCCAGCCCATTGGGCTAGCCGACTGCCTTAATGAATACTTCTGTTCAGTTTTTACAAAAGAAAAAGGAGAAGGACCTCCACTAGAAAGAATGACTAATAAATCGTTGGATGCATGTATCTTTACAGAGGAAGATGTTCTAAGTTTGCTGTCTAAGGTGAAGACAAATAAGTCACAGGGGCCTGATGAGATACACCCAAAATTATTAAAAGAGCTTAGTGGTGAGCTGGCAAAACCGTTAACAGATTTATTTAACCAATCATTAGTAACAGGAGTCGTCCCGGAAGATTGGAAATTGGCAAATGTCGTGCCCATTCACAAGAAAGGTAGTAGGGAGGAATCGAGCAACTATAGACCAGTGAGTCTGACATCAATAGTAGGCAAATTAATGGAAACCCTATTAAAGGATAGGATTGTGGAACATCTAAAATCCCATGGATTGCAAGATGAAAAACAACATGGGTTTACTTCAGGGAGATCATGTCAAACAAATCTTATAGATTTTTTTGACTGGGTGAATAAAATAATAGACGGTGGAGGTGCAGTAGACATCGCATATCTAGATTTTAGTAAGGCTTTTGACACTGTCCCACATAGAAGACTTATCAATAAACTGCAGTCATTGAGCATGGACTCCCATATTGTTGAGTGGATTAGGCAGTGGCTGAGTGACAGACAACAGAGGGTTGTAGTCAATGGAGAACATTCAAAACAAGGTCATGTTACCAGTGGGGTTCCACAGGGATCTGTACTGGGACCGATTTTGTTTAATATCTTCATAAGTGATATTGCAAAAGGCCTCGATGGTAAGGTTTGTCTTTTTGCTGATGACACAAAGATATGTAATAGGGTTGATGTTCCTGGAGGGAAACGCCAAATGGAAAAGGATTTAGGAAAACTAGAAGAATGGTCAGAACTCTGGAAACTGAAATTTAATGTGGATAAGTGCAAGATAATGCACCTGGGGCGTAAAAACCCAAGGGCAGAATATAGAATATTTGACACAGTCCTGACCTCAGTATCTGAGGAAAGGGATTTAGGAGTAATTATTTCAGAAGACTTAAAGGTGGGAAGACAATGTAATAGAGCAGCACGAAATGCCAGCAGAATGCTTGGATGTATAGGGAGAGGTATAAGCAGTAGAAAGAGTGAAGTGCTTATGCCGCTGTACAGAACACTGGTGAGACCTCACTTGGAGTATTGTGCGCAGTACTGGAGGCCATATCTCCAGAAGGATATAGATACTCTAGAGAGAGTTCAGAGAAGAGCTACTAAACTAGTACATGGATGTTTCTATGTGTTATAGCAAGAAAAAACTAGTCTTACTAGGGTGGGAAATTTGTGTGCTGCTGTTAGGACTAAGGGAAAACAAATTATCGTTAGAAATTAACGATTCCCTTACGTCCTACCAGCAGCACAGATGGGGAGATAGCAAGAAGAACCCCTAGGGAGGGCCATCATGCCTGGCAGAACTAAGAATAGTCTGCCCAAAGGCCGAGTACTCAGCTAATCTGGCATCTAGTCTATAATGGGAGATGAATGTTGATTCAGAGCTCCAGGAGGCAGATTTGCAAATCATGTCGAGCGGAAGAAGACTCCTCTCGGCAAAAGAAGTGGCTACAGCCCTCGTAAAATGGGCTTTACAAACCCCGGAGGGTCTAGAGATTGGGAAACAAAGGATTCCCTATTAGCCTCCTTAATCCATCGACTGATGGATGGTTTAGACGCCTTACGGCCTTTAAACTTACCGGCAAACAGGATTAGAAGATTTACATCTTTCCTGAACTCCTTGATCTATCCACATAGATCCGGAGGCATCTCGAGACATCCAAAGGATGTATAGCAGGTTCCTCGGAGGAGGTAGAAGGTCTAGAAAGAACCGGGAGGGATATCACCTGGTTGACATTCTGGAAAGAAGGAACCTTAGGCCTAAAGTATGGGAGAAATCTTAAAAGGACCCGATCTTGCAAAAAAATGGTATAGGGCTCGTGCACTGATAGAGCTTGAAGCTCAGAGACCCTCTTGGCCGAAGTCACAGCAAGGAGAAAAACAAGTTTCCATGTGACAAACTTGAAATCTACCTCCTCCAAAGGCTCAAAAGGGGGAGATGCTAACCCCTTGAGAACTACTGATAAATCCCATTGAGGGATGGGTTTCAGTACTGTAGGCTTTAATCTTTCAGCTCCTTTAAGGAACCGTTTGATGAGCGGGTCCTGCGAAAAAGACTTGTTGAAACAAGTCACCGCCATCTTGCAGAAACTGAAGGATGATGGGGAGGGGCGGATCTGCAGACGCCACCTCCTTTGAGGAACACCAAGAAGAGAATATCCTCATAATCTGTGAGTAGGCTCTCTTAGTAGAGTCTGCTCTTGAATGAGACTGCGTTCTCAGGACCGACTCTGAAAGCCCTTCTATTCTGGGAAGGGACTGATCAACCTCCAGGCTGTCAGGTTGAACCTGTGCAGATCTGGGCAGAGGTGAGTGTCCCATGACACCAGGGTCTGCCGTGGGGGGAGCCTCCAATAATGTCCCCAACTCATCTGAATGAGCTGGGTAAACCAGGATCTCTTGGGCCAAAACGGTATGATGGCTATTACCGAGGCCTGATCCTGACGAATTTTCATCAATACCCTCGGTATCATAGAAAAGGGAGGGAAGATGTAAGCCAGCCTGAACCTCCAGGATATTGACAGAACATCTATCGCCAGGGAATTGTCCTCCCTGTAAAGGGAGCAAAACCTCTCCACCTTGGCGTTGAACCTTGTTGCCATAAGATCCACCTCTGGCATTCCCCACTTGAGGACTATCTGCTTGAATATCTCCGGATGTAAAGACCACTCCACTGTTGGAAGACCGCGGCTCAACCGATCCGCTATCATATTGAGGGAGCCTCGAATGTGGATCGCAGTGTGAAAGGTTCAATTCTGGCCAATCCAGAATCACCGCGATCTCTGATAAGAGGGTAAGTGATCTTGTGCCTCCCTGCTTGTTGATGTAAAGTACCGCAGTCATATTGTCTGACTGGACTTTCACCGCTTTGCCCGGGATCTGAGGGGCGAAGTGAAGGAGGGCTAGCCGGATAGCTTGAATCTCGCGGAGATTGGATGAGAGGAGCCGCTCCTGAGGAGACCAGGATCTGTGAACTAGAGAATCGTCTAGATGAGCACCCCAGCCTACTTGGGACGCATCTGTTGTCAATATGACCCAGTTTGGCTGGGTCATACACTTCCTGTCTAAAAGATGGCTCCACCATCTGAGGGAATGCCGAGTTTGCCAAGACAGGGAGCACAGGGAGTTCAGCCCGGCGGGGCTGCCATTCCATTTGGAGAGAACCTCCGACTGCAGCGGCCGGAGGTGCCATAAAGCCCAAGGGACTGCTTACGCAGACGATGACATGAGCCCCAACATCTTCATGAGAGTCCAAATTGGAACTCGCCAAGGCACGGATAGGAATTCTGCCATGTTCTGTATTCAGGATCTTCTTTCTGGAGTCAACCGGAGAGATCTCCCAACGGAGTCGATTATGAAGCCTAAATATCTTACTGAAGTCGACGGGCTCACGTTCGACTTCTGCCAGTTGATGATCCACCTTAGGCGGAACAGAAAAGAAATCGCTACATGAAGATGGTGGGTCTCTCGGATCCAGATGTCCTTGAAGTGGGAGAGTTGACCTCCGTTGGGAAGATGAGGCAGGGGAGTGGGGAAGTCTTCTGGCAGGATGGCAGGAGTAACTGGAGTCATCCAAGAGCCTTGAGGAGGCCCGTAGTCAGGAGGTGGATTTTTTATCCTTGGCTCCTTCACGAGAGCGCATCGAACCTCTTCGCTGCGCTCCCCAGTCCCTCCGGGCTCTTGACTGCTGGTCAGACTTACCACCACGGTTTTGTCTGCCCCGCCCCCGAAAGGACTGTTGGGGAAGACTCTTCCCCTTTTTATCTGACAGGTCTTCCATAATCTTATCCAACTCTGAGTCGAACAAACGGTTGGGCTCAAAGGGAAGGCTACATAAATTATATTTAGAGGAATTGTCAGCGACCCAAGGCTTAAACCACAAAGGCCTGCGGGCCGCTGACACCACGGTCATGGTTTTAGCCGCCAACTTCAGCTGTTGTTGCGCTGTATCAGACAGTAAATCCATCGCCAGGTTGACAGTCTTGAAAGCCGCCAGAATGTCGTCCCGAGACACCTTCTGATCCACATCCATCTGGATCTGGTTTAATCGAGACCGGAGGAAGGTAGAAACTTCTGTAGCAGCGATGGCCGTAGACGCGGAAGCTGCAGCTGCCGTATAACCTCTCCTGAGTGTGCACTCTGCTCTCCTGTCAAGGGGATTCTGCAGACTCGACCCATCGTCCGCAGGAACCAGAGTGCGCTTGGACAGTTTGGCAATCGCCATGTCCACCTTGGGAATGGAACCCCACGATTCCACCAAGGGTTTAGCCATCGGAAACATGGTTCTGAATCTTTAGTTAGAATCTGACCTTTTTCGGGTTTCTTCCACTCTGTGTGCATGACAGAGAGGAGGGTCTCATCCGCTTTAAAGACATGAAGTGCCAGACTAGCGGGATCAGAGGGCTCTCCCAGGTCATCATCATGGTCCCCCGACCTGATGGACTTAAGTAACTTTTGCGTCTTATCAGGAGGAAAGAAGCATGAAGTAAGCTCCTTCTCATCCGAGGAGGAGGAACTCAAGGAGACTACGGAAGGTCTCTCTACTGGAGCCGAAGACTCCATAGGAGTCTGAGTAGGAAGCCTCTCATCCAGCAGGCTTATAACCCCTTTGATGGATCCATCAACATAGGTCTTCACCCACTGATACATATCCTGCATCGTTGGTTCGGTGGAAGGTTGGACCCTCGGACGGCAGCCGTCACACCTGGAGTAGGGACAGCTATCCTCCAAAAGCGCGCTACAATCATAGCACGATAAATGTTTACGCTTGGAACCCACCTTTCTGCCATTCGAATTCCGTGGAGGCGACATCACTGCGGGAAAAAAAGGATAAGTAAAACATTTGTAAACAACCAATAAATGTTTCAGGAGAAAGGTAAAAGAAAGGCAGACCGGCGGAAGCTGAAAATGAGGACCAGAAATAAGGCACCAATAAGTGGAGGAACACCAGCTTATAGGACTCTGGGAGCTAGCTTAAAAAGCATGTGCAGCCAGAGAACGACCTGGTGCACAATGCTTCCTTAAATAGGGGAGGGAGTGGCTCAGAACCGAGTCCCTGCCCCCAGAGGAGAAAACACATATCAGTAAATAAAAAGGCTTCCCCCCAGGAAGGAATACAATAAAACCTCCAACCGGAGGAAAAATTGCAAATTATATATATAAAAATCGCAATAATGACGCGAAATCACGTCGCAAGGAAAAATTCCGGAAGTGACGTCAGATTCCAACATCACTTCCGGAAGATGGCGGCGCCCAGCGGCCGCAAGGAAAAGGACCGAGGACGCCAAAAAACGCACCGCAGCGAAGCACCGCTGAGCAGCGCCGCCAGCAGGTAAGCTGCCGGACAAGCCATCTAGTAAAAGCGGAGGCAAAGCCCGCAGATAAAATGAAAAAAAGATTCCCCCTAAGAGAGGGGGAACCACCGCCTAGTCGTCCTGTCCGGAGGACAGAAAAAAACACAATGGGCTGGAGGTGATTCCCTCCTTTATAGGGGAGGGTTAAGTGTTTAATTATTACTTGGGCTCATTAAAATTCCACCGGTCCTACCAGTCCATGGGGGGTGGTTAACCCCATCTGTGCTGCTGGTAGGATGTAAGGGAACTTCCCTTTGTATTTTGTTGTTCCCATTTGCTCGTTGTTTACTAGCCCTTAGGGAGACGCTGGTTTGTTCACCTGGGAAGAAACCAGTGGTCTCAGACCCTGCCACTACTCCTAGGGATATTCAGGGCTACTAGGGTCTAGGTTTATGGTGTATGAATATTTCCACCTTCAGGGTCTATTCATACTGACAGGAGTCAGGGCTAGGTTTAAGGTTTTCTAGGTGGTGACCTTTTCCCTTTCCCTAGCTGTGAGACCTAGTTTCTGGTCATTTTCCTTCTGTTGTCATTCTGCTGTTCCTCCCCACTCCCTACACTGTGACATTATCAACCGCCGAAAAACCGCCATTTTGTTTGTGTCAGTGCAGTGATGGATACTATTTCTGCACTGGTCGAACAACTGCAGGGGCTGTCTTTGGAGGTAGCTGACTGTCGCACAACTGTCTCACAGATCCAGAGACCACAGGCGGCTGGTTCCGACAGCGGGAACCAGGCCTGTCCTGAACCTAAGGTCGCTCTCCCGGGGGAAATTACAATTTTATTCAGTTCAGGGAGTCGTGCAAATTATATTTTAAACTACGTCCTAACTCTTCTGGGGATTAGAGTCAAAGAGTGGGTGTAATCATTTCGTTACTTAAAGGTGACACTCAGTCTTGGGTTTTTTAGTTGCTGACCGGATCACAGTCCCTCCGGTCAGTAGATTAATTTTTCAGAGCTCTAGGTCTTATCTACGATAACCCAGATCGGATATCCCTGGCCGAGACCAAGTTGCTTGGCTTACGGAGAGCGTTCTGCGGAGACCTATTTCTCTGAATGTAGGAGACGGATACGGAGTGGAATGATCCAGCTCTCCTTAGTCTATTCTGTCAACGGTTATCCGAGAGCCTGATGGACACCTTGGCATTTCACGAATATCCTGAGTCATTGAAAGCGGCCCTGTCTCTTGCTGTACTTATTGATAGACGCCTGAGGGAGAGATCTAAGGTCCCTTACTCTCAGGACGTACTATCATATAAGGTGGCGGCCTCCTCCGACAATTTGGGTTGAGAGAGACACTTGAGTTCATGTCTGGTGACGAACCAATGCAGTTGGGGGGAGCTACACCTGGACCTGGTGATAAGATTTTTAGGCTTAAGAAGGGACTCTTTTGATGAGCTTCAAGAGGTAGTCCCCTGAAATGGTCTTCCAACAGTCTTGAAGGAGTTCCCAGAGATGCTTAGCACTTGTTGGCCCATTTGCCTTCACTCTGCGGTCCAGCTCACCCCAAACCATCTCGATTGGGTTCAGGTCCGGTGACTGTGGAGGCCAGGTCATCTGACGCAGCACCCCATCACTCTCCTTCATGGTCAAATAGCCCTTATTTTCTAAGTTTTCCCAATTTTTCGGCTGACTGACCTTCATTTCTTAAAGTAATGATGGCCACTCGTTTTTCTTTACTTTTTTCTTGCCATAATACAAATTCTAACAGTCTATTCAGTAGGACTATCAGCCATGTATCCACCTGACTTCTCCTCAACGCAACTGATGGTCCCAACCCCATTTATAAGGCAAGAAATCCCACTTATTAAACCTGACAGGGCACACCTGTGAAGTGAAAACCATTTCAGGGGACTACCTCTTGAAGCTCATCAAGAGAATGCCAAAAGTGTGCAAAGCAGTAATCAAAGCAAAAGGTGGCTACTTTGAAGAACCTAGAATATGACATATTTTCAGTTGTTTCACACTTGTTTGTTATGTATATAATTCCACATGTATTAATTCATAGTTTTGATGCCTTCAGTGGGAATCTGCAATTTTCATATTCATGAAAATAAAGAAAACTCTTTGAATGAGAAGGTGTGTCCAAACTTTTGGTCTGTACTGTATGTCCTTATGTTCAGTGTCAAGGTGAAAACAAAAGCAAAATGTTTAATCCTCATCTCACTCTTGGTGGTGTGGGAGGGGGATCTGAGAATTTACTTTTTCCATTTACTGGTAGTACCCGATTTCTCCTGTCTGCGAAGTGGCGCTTGAATCTAAAACTGTGGGAATTGAAGTGTTTATTGACAGTGGGGCAGGGGTTAACCTAGTTGATGGTCAGTTCGTCCGTATGCATGGGTTGACAACAAGTGCATTAGTCAAAAATATTTCGGTGTTTGCAATTGATTCCGCTCCACTCACACAGAAATGTTTGTCACAAATGGTGCAGGACATCCGTTTAAAAGTGGGTGATTTTCAACAAGAATCCATTTTGTGTTTTGTGCTAGAGGGTGTGCCTGCTCCCTTGATGCTGGGTTTACCATAGTTAAGCAAACATAATCTACCATCGATTGGCAAGCGAGACAGATTCTTGATTGGAGTGATTATTGCATAGACAACTGTCTTAGCACATCACTTTCTGTTGTAACCACTAAAGTTGTACCTTCGTTTATTTCGGATTTTTCTGATGTATTCTCTGAAAGTGGAGAACAGGAGTTACCTCCACATCGGGAGTACGATTGCCCCATCAACCTTATTCCCGAAGCTAAATTGCACAAGTCTCGGTTGTATAATCTTTCTGAACCCGAAAAAGCTGCCATGCGAGAATATATTACAGAGTTTGGCTAAAGGTCATATTAGACCATCAAAATCCCCAGTGGCTGCAGGATTCTTCTTTGTTAAGAAACAGGACAGAACTCTTAGGTCATGTTTGGACTTCCGTGAGCTTAATCGCATTACTGTCCGTGATCCTTACCCCCTTCATTTGATCCAGGATTTGTTCAATCAGATTGTCGGTGCCAAGGTGTTCTCTAAATTGGATTTGAGGGGGGCATATAATCTGGTAAGGATCAAGGAGGGGGACGAATGGAAGACGGTTTTTAATACCCGAATGGAAGACGGTTTTTAATACCCCAGAAGGTCATTTTGAGAATATGATCATGCCTTTTAGGTTAACCAATGCCCCTGCGGTTTTTCAACATTTCATCAATGACATCTTTCATCATCTAGTGGGCAGGTTTGTGGTGGTGTATCTGGATGATATTCTAATTTATACTTCTGACATGGAGGCGCATCAGGATCATGTGATACAAGTGTTACAGATCCTAAGAGAGAATAAATTGTATGCTAAGATGGAGAAGTGTGTATTTGCGGTTCCGGAAGTGCAATCCCTAGGTTACCTACTCTGATCTTCAGGTTTTTGTATGGATCCTGAAAAGGTCCGTGCTGTGTTGGACTGGGATCGACCCGAAAATCTGAAAGCGCTTATGTGATTTTTGGGGTTCACTAACTACTACCGTAAATTTATTTTGAAGTACTCGACTGTGGTCAAACCTTTGACGGACTTGACTAAGAAAGGTTCTGATGTGTCAGTTTGGTCTGATGCGGCATTACACGCCATTTCTGCAGTGGAGGAGTGTTTTGCCTCTGCTCCTACAGTATACTGGTGCAACCTGTGTCACAACTATTTATTGTGGAAGTTGACACATCCGAGGTAGAGGTAGGAGCAGTTTTGTCGCAGGGTCCTTCACCTAGTAAATGGCGCCCATGTGCTTTCCTCTCTAAGAAACTCTCGGCTGCAGAGAGGAATTATGACATGGGTAATAGAGAGTTGCTGGTCATTAAGTTAGCTATTGAGGAGTGGCGTCATTGGTTGGAAGGAACGATTCATCCGATTACGGTGATTACCGATCAGAAAAATATGGTTTACCTGGAGTCGGCTAAACGTCTGAACCCAAGGCAGGCCAGATGGTCATTTTTTACCAAATTTAATTTCGTTGTCACCTATCACCCTGGGATTAAGAATGTCAAGGCGGATGCTTTATCGCTTAGCTTCCCTGGGGGGGGGGGGGGGGGGGTAATTCGGAAGATCTTGGTCCGATTTTGCCTCAAAGTGTGGTAATATCCGCCCTTTATCCCGACCTTAAGGCAGAGGTGTGGGAGTCCCAGGGAGATGCACCGGATTCCTGTCCTTCGGGGAATTTGTTTGTTCCTTCCGAATTATGACACAAGGTGTTCGAGGAACATCACTGTACAGTTCTTGCAGGACACCCTTGGAGCAGATCCACGGTCGATCTCATTTCTTGTAGATTCTGGTGGCCAGGGTTGCGTAAATGTGTTGAGAGCTATGTGTCAGCTTGTGGAACTTGTGCACGTGCTAAGGTGACACGTACTCTGCCTTCAGGATCTCTACTTCCGTTGTCTGTCCCGTCCCAAACTTGAACTCATTTATCCATGGACTTTATCACAGATCTGCCGAATTCTTCAGGAAATACTGTGATTTTGGTGGTTGTTGATCTCTTCAGCAAGATGTCGCACTTTATAGCATTATCAGGTCTACCTAATGCTAAAACTCTCACACAAGTGTTTGTCAATAACATCGTGAAGCTACATCGTATTCCCTCTGATGTGATGTCTGATAGGGGGACTCAGTTTTTTCTAGATTCTGAAAGGCGTATATACTCGCCTTCATCAATCGAACGGACAGACTGAAAGCACTAACCAGAATCTGGAGACTTATTTGAGTCTTCATTTTTGTCTTTGGCCGAGTTTGCCATAAATAACCGTAGGTAGGAGTTCACTGATAAGTCACAGTTTTTTGGGGCATATGGGTTCCATCCACAGTTTGGCACAATTTCTGGTATTGAGACTTCTCGTGTATCTGAAGAGGAAAGATTTTCCTCTTTGTCATCTATTTAGCGGAAAATAAAAAAATAAAAAAATAAATGGTCAACAAGTACAGTACAGACCAAAAGTTTGGACACACCTTCTCATTCAAAGAGTTTTCTTTATTTTCATGGCTATGAAGGCATCAAAACTATGAATTAACACATGTGGAATTATATACATAACAAACAAGTGTGAAACAACTGAAAATATGTCATATTCTAGGTTCTTCAAAGTAGCCACCTTTTGCTTTGATTACTGCTTTGCACACTCTTGATGAGCTTCAAGAGGTAGTCCCCTGAAATGGTCTTCCAACAGTCTTGAAGGAGTTCCCAGAGATGCTTAGCACTTGTTGGCCCTTTTGCCTTCACTCTGCGGTCCAGCTCACCCCAAACCATCTCAATTGGGTTCAGGTCCGGTGATTGTGGAGGCCAGGTCATCTGGCGCAGCACCCCATCACTCTTCTTCATGGTCAAATAGCCCTTACTTTCAAAGTTTTCCCAATTTTTCGGCTGACTGACTGACCTTCATTTCTTAAAGTAATGATGGACACTCGTTTTTCTTTACTTAGCTGCTTTTTTCTTGCCATAATACAAATTCTAACAGTCTATTCAGTAGGACTATCAGCTGTGTATCCACCTGACTTCTCCTCAACGCAACTGATGGTCCCAACCCCATTTATAAGGCAAGAAATACCACTTATTAAACCTGACAGGGCACACCTGTGAAGTGAAAACCATTTCAGGGGTCTACCTCTTGAAGCTCATCAAGAGAATGCCAAGAGTGTGCAAAGCAGTAATCAAAGCAAAAGGTGGCTACTTTGAAGAACCTAGAATATGACATATTTTCAGTTGTTTCACACTTGTTTGTTATGTATATAATTCCACATGTGTTAATTCATAGTTTTGATGCCTTCAGTGTGAATCTACAATTTTCATAGTCATGAAAATAAAGAAAACTCTTTGAATGAGAAGGTGTGTCCAAACTTTTGGTCTGTACTGTATAAACGGATGGCTGACAAGAGACTTATGAGTGGTCCGGACCTGAGAGTGGACGAGTCTGTGTGGCTGTCCATAAGAACTATTAAGTTGAAGGTACCTTCTTGGAAGTTGGGTCTAAGGTTTATTGGTCCATATAAGATCTCTGCCATTATTAACCCGGTAGCCTTTCATCTTGAACTTCTGCAGGCTTTAAAAAATTATAATGTTTTCCACAAATCATTGCTGAAGAGATATGTTGAACCTGCTGAACCGTCCTCCTTGCCTCCCACTCCTGTCATGGTGGCCGGTAATCTTGAATTTCAGATCGCAAGGATAGTAGACTCACAAATTCTCCGTAGATCCCTCCAGTATCTCGTTCACTGGAAGGGTTACGGTCCAGAGGAGAGAATGTGGGTTCCAGCGGCCGACGTTAATGCCAGTCGCTCTATGAAAGCCTTTCACAGGGCTCATCCAGATAAGGACGGCCCTGGGTGTCCAGAGGTCACTCGTAGAAGGGGGGGGGGTACCATCACGGTCCCTCTTGTGACAGAGGTTACAAGATCTGAGAGACTGGCTGCATGTTAGGTTATCTGACAGCCTATCTGTTTTCACTTGTTGCAGTGTTGTTGTTCGTAGTGACCACACCTCTTGTCTCAGGTGTAGCTTCTGGTCCTTACTGTTCCTCTACTTAGTCTGGATTCACACTTCATACCATGCGGTTGATATTATCTGCCTGGAGTTGGAAGAGCTGGTGTGTGGTCCTCATCTGAGTTCCTGCTCATACATTTTCTATTGAAGATAAGTGTACTTCCCTTTGTATTTTGTTGTTCCCATTTGCTCGTTGTTTACTAGGCCTCAGGGAGACGTTGGTTCGTCGCAGGTCCCCAAAGGTGAAGTGGGCACAACTCACAGTTCAGTCAATGCGTTTTGTAGGACCGCGTGTTCCCTATTGTCATGCCCCACTTAGGGTTGGACGATATCAAAAATATTCAGACGATAACAATATTAAAAAATTTATCGCGATAACGATATATATCGCGATAAATACCCGTTTAAAAGAAAAAAAAAACACAAGGAGTCGTTATACTGTATGGGGGGCCACAAGGAGACGTTATACTGTATGGAGGGCCACAAGGAGACGTTACACTGTATGGGGGCAGCCACAAGGAGACGTTACACTGTATGGGGGCAGCCACAAGGAGACGTTACACTGTATGGGGGCAGCCACAAGGAGACGTTACACTGTATGGGGGCAGCCACAAGGAGACGTTACACTGTATGGGGGCAGCCACAAGGAGACGTTACACTGTATGGGGGCAGCCACAAGGAGACGTTACACTGTATGGGGGCAGCCACAAGGAGACGTTACACTGTATGGGGGCAGCCACAAGGAGACGTTACACTGTATGGGGGCAGCCACAAGGAGACGTTACACTGTATGGGGGCAGCCACAAGGAGACGTTACACTGTATGGGGGCAGCCACAAGGAGACGTTATAATAAGGTCTTGTGGCCACAGGCCACCATACATGCAGTAATACTTTGCGATATACCTTTCCCGCAGCTGCCTCGCTTGTGTGCTCTGATTCTGACATCAGATGCCGGTGGGCAGAGATTTGAATATGGGAGCAAGGAGGAGGGAGAGCCGGGGCGGCCCGCTGCGGGAAGTAGTACGTTTATAATTTCGTCACCAGAGCACACACTAGTGAGGCAGCCGCAGGAAAAGTCTCTCCAGAGACACCAGTACTCACACAGGGGATCGATTCGCCACATATACAATAGAGCCGGCACTGGTGGGTGACGACGGTGATGATGTCAGATGATAGGTGGAGACTTGACTAAGGGAGGCGGAGCAAGAAGGAGCCAGGCCAGGAGCTAGAGGAAGTAATGTTACTCAGCGGCAGCGCTATGCAAGGTGCAGGGGCGGGCGCACGTTTAGAAGCGGTCAGCGCACAATGTGAGCTGACCGCTTTGATGACGTCACAAAATACTGCAGTATTTTGGAAACAGCGATATCGCCATATCGCCGTTTTTTTAATACCGCGATATATTGTGATACCGGTATATCGCCCAACCCTAGCCCCACTCTGACGATGTGCGGACGTCAGCCAGGATTGCAGCACGAGTCTAGTATTTGTTTTGATGCTGTGCTGGATCCGCCTCGCATCAGGTGCACTGGGTGGAGTCATTAGTTTAAATGGTCTCCAGCTAAAGTGCTCTGAGCGGATTATACTGTTCATTAGTGTCTGGGAAGTTTGGAAGGAAGGTTGGCTGTTTGTTCCTGCTCTCAGCAGATAAGTGTCTTTTCTTGTTTGGTTGTTTATGTCATCTTACCCATCCAGGTTCTGTGCAAGCTGGCTGCTCCTTTCTCCCCACTTCACCATCTCAGGGAGTTCAGGGTTCTGTTAGTTTAGGCTGGTGGACACAGCAAATCTACCATCAAGGTTTGTCTGTGGGCTGAGCATTGCAGGGAAAGAGGTCAGGGATAAATTAGGAGGTGACCCTTCCCCTGTCTCTCGTCCAGAGCCTGGTTGGTGTGTTTGTTTAACTGTGCACGTCCGCCGTGACACCTATCCGATCAGGAGAAAACCTTTTTAAGCTCAAACCATCCACTTCAATGTACAGTGCCTTACAAAAGTATTCACCCACCTTGAGTTTTTCCATATTTTGTTACATTACAGCCTTAAATTTTGTTAATCTGAATTTTATGTAATGGATCAGAACACAATAGTCTAAGTTGGTGAAGTGAAATGAGAAAAAAAATATAAATAAAACTATTGTTTAGACATAGAAAACAGAAAATTGGCATGTGCCTATGTATTCTCCCCCTTTGTTGTAATCCCATAAAAAGCTCTGGTGCAACGAATTACCTTCCGGAGTCACATAATTAGTGAAATGATGTCCACCTGTGTGCAATCTGTAAAGGGGGAATATTAATCACCAATATTATACGAATATTGCTAATTAATATTCATAAATAGGAGGAGCCGTCTATTGATGACTCCGCCTATTTATGCCTTTATATAATAACATTACAATACCTTTGCTATGCTTTACACTAATCACTATGCTAGCTGCATGCGCCTTACACTAACGCCAATAACTACACGTTACACAGATAGTTACAAATATAACGGTATTTATTAACAATACACTACGCAATACACTAACAATACAGCACTAAATATACAGAACTCAACTACACTACACGTTCCCAAATTCCACCCACAAACTAACTATACAGTTCACACATATAAGTAATATTAACAATCCACCGGCCTGGCTACTCACTGTCCCTACGGGGTTACAAGAGGGTTAATTACACAATTGTGGCACTGCAGGGGTTAATGCCTGCAGGCCAAGGAACACAGGGTATTGTTTGCAGAGCAGAGGCATGCTCTACAGAGAAGGGACAACCAAGGCAGGGAACCAGGGTATGCAGGTGTTAACCAGGGGATGCAGGGGTAGGGGTAACCCTGGGGTTCAAGGGTTATCGGGTTCCAGGGGTAACCAGGGGAGAAATCAGGGGCTATCTCGTTGTCAGGGGTGTTGGTGGGATAGAGGTGGTACAGGGATCAGGGCACAGGCAAGGGTTAAGGCGTTGGTGGGATAGTGGGGGGGGTGATACTTATGGTTCTGCTCGTTCTTCTAGGGTGATCCTCGCCAGCCAGGGGGCCCCGATCCTGAACTCAGAGTGCCGGGGCCGCCGGATATTTATCCCCCGGTGGCCCGCACTCCCGCGCCACGCCGCCCACCAGGGGGCGCGCGCGCCCCCATCATCCACGTGGGCCGGCGCAGTGATATGACGTCACTGCGCCGGCCAGCACATCGGGGACGCGCTGCAGACAGGCGGGAGAAGCCTTTGATCTCCCGCCTGCTGCACCTAGCATTCCGGACAGTGCGATAGTAATCGCACTGTCGGAATGCGCATAATAGAAGGAGGAGAGGCTTCTCCCCTTCTTCTATCATGTGTAATTATCTCCAGCGGCGCTGGGGATAATTACAACAAAGGGCTCAGATTCTGTTGAATCTGAGCTCTTTGTATCCATCAGGATGACCGGACCCTTGTCTGGTCATACTGATGCAATTAGCCAGATTGCATCGGTGTGAATGCTTGGGGCACATTCACACCGATGCACCTGGTTTCAGTTGTAGGAGGGGGGGGGGGGAATATATATATATATAAATAATATACATGTGTATTGATGCTTGGGGCACATCCATACACATGTATACATTAATCATACATTCTAAGGGGGATTATATAAGGGGCCACATTTATATACTAATATAAGGGGGATTATAAGGGGCACAGCTTCCAGGGACCACATATTTCCCACAGGGGCCACCATGAGCCCCTGGGGATCACCATGGGCAGACGTGCGCAGATGCTGGGCACATCTGCGCACATCACCCCATGATGCGGTGGTTAATGTATGCATATATATACCATACATGCCCGCACGTGTTTGCAGGCATGCATGGATATATATACATACGTCTCAACCCTTCCTCAACAATCCCCCTGTTGTCGGACTATATAATACGACAATATATTGGGGGAACGGGTTGAGATATATTTGCCCCCCCCTCAACCCCATCCTGGGTGGAAGTTCAGGAAGAACTGTAGTGCACACTGATCTTTTGGTACTTAGACATCCCTAATCCAGCTTCCTCCGACCTGCCCTTCACCGTAACCTACTCCTCAGTCCACAGGATACACCGTCTTCTTCTTGACATCTTTAGGATACCACACACCCACAGTCTCTCGGTTAACTGGTCTTTCTTTAACAGTCTTTTAGTGTCGGCCACCCCCACTTTGGAGTGACCACACCCCCACAGTCTCTCGGTAATTCTGCCGATCTTCAGGTATCTTCGTCCCCCCCAATTCTGGAGCGGGTTCACCCTTACAGTCTTTAACTGGCCTTTCTTTAACAGTCTCTTGGTGTCGGCCACCCCCACTTTGGAGTGGCCACACCCCCACAGTCTCTCGGTAGTTCTGCCGATCTTCAGGTATGGCCCGCCTCCAAGGCATCTGGAGCGGGTTCACCCTCACAACCTCAGTCCCAACTTTCTTCTATCCAACGTCTGTTTCCATCTTGATGGGTGCGGTTCTCCCGTGGACAGATTAATAGGTCTTTACAAGGCAGGTCAAACTCTTAAGCGGTGATGTCATAGTACCTAAATTCTACTGTGGAGAACACCTCCGTCACACTACACATCCAGCCCTTCCCTTAAGAACTTCACCGTTCCAGGGTTCAAGGTGGCAAATGGCAAACAAAGGATGCCTGTCCCTATCGTCACCTAACCTTATCCCCATTCACACAAAATACATGTCACATCCCTCCCAACACCACCAAATTCATTATATGTATGTGTACCCATAGAGACTCATGCAACCTGGCATATCTCTACACCTCCAAAGACACAGGTAGGTCGCAGACCCCTGTGTCAATGGGAAACGACTATAGGATGGAAATGTGTACAGCCAAATAATAACTCACCGCAGTGTGTTGGGCGAGTTTCCCTGTGGGTGGGCTGTCACACATTTGCACCTAGAGTGTCCATGGGTACACAATCGACCGACAAACAAAATCAATAAATACAATACAATGTGCTATGGGGTTTCAGGGTAGTACAAGTTATACGTCCCAAACCCTCATAGGAAACAAAGTGTGTCCATCCAATATTTGGCTTCAGGAACAATGTTTGAGTTATGTCCCGAGC
Organism: Bufo bufo; assembly: GCF_905171765.1. Classification (NCBI taxonomy): domain Eukaryota; kingdom Metazoa; phylum Chordata; class Amphibia; order Anura; family Bufonidae; genus Bufo; species Bufo bufo. Next base: position 217,076,500 of record NC_053391.1, read on the forward strand.
CTCCTCCTTTGGTTAGTTCGGTAAAGTTCTGTCTGGTTCTGGTGTATTTGGTCAATAAGTCCCTTGACCCTCCGATATGACTATGACCAGAACCAGAAGAAGTTTCACTGGGTGAAACAAGTGATAGTAGCTCTTCCACACGAACGTCTCCAAGTCTTCTTCCAGAGTCTGAGATAACGCTCCCGCTGGATTGTGGCACAGTCTTCCATCTCTAGAACACCTCTAGGCAGAGGTCGCTTAGTTGCCAAAATCCAGTGGGATCCTCTGGAGCCTCACAAGAGAGTCAGGGGGAATAGCTGGCCTCTTCTGTGGCATCTCCTGGGTTTTTCTTCCACTCCATATAAAACCACACCTATGGCAGAAGAAAACACCAGGCGCTCCCAGGGGAATTTCTCCCCTAACAGTGCAATTAAATGTGAAAATTCCCAGCACCAATACCTTTGACCCATGGGTAGAGAAAGGTATTGGGCTGCCCTTTATCTCACAGGACCCCTCGTTATCCCAACACTGGTGTCTGAACACCCTACCTTCAGAGGATCGTGTCCTCTGCTACACATCCCTCTGCACCAACAGATAAGGATGGCCACCCTACTAGGTTAGGATAACTGGAGTTCTGTGGACAAAGCACCATCTTGTTATTGATGGCACCGCATCCCTGTCCACCCATGTGTACCCAGGCTGATTTCCCCCTGTGATCCCGTCCTGTGGAGGCCCGCAGAACCAATGGCATAGTCATGCCCTGGCTCCCCAGGACCCCACAACACAAGAACACAGTCCACACTCTGCTGCCAAACATTCTGCGTCCAATCCCTATCAGAGCTGTGCTGCCTGCTCGGACTAGAATTAAGTCCGCAGCACAACATTAACCCAATCTTGTCTGTCCGCCCCAGTCCCCAGCATAACACAGCCCTACCGAAAACCTTGAGCACAACAGCGTTATCTGTATCGATCTGAGACCCTGGTTGCCCAGAATAATATCACATCATCCCTTGTGTGCTGCATGGAGAAGGTCCTTATGCCTTCTCCCGACCAGCAGGATTTCCCGTGTGATATTATCTGCTCGCGAACCTATACGTTCTCGATCCACAGTATAACACTGTTCCACTCCAAGGGGACACAGAATGAAACAAAGACAGCAGACGGGACCTACAACACTACATAAATCAGCATGGTAGAACACATCCGTAGACAAGGACTACCACCAGCAACATCAAGAAAAACTTAAACAGATAACAAAAACACACAACATGGACATACACAGGGAACAAACGGTGTAACAAATAGTACAGGGGTGTCAAATGTTGCCTAGCCTAGCTTGGCCACTGACCCCTCAGCAGCTGGTGATGCTGCCGAGAGGTAACCCCGTTATGGCCAAGCTGACTAGACCCCACTGCACAATTTGTTACCTGGCTGATACTGTTGGACACATTGCAATTACTTGCACAAGGGCAATTCCTTGCAATGTGTCCTTTGTTCCCACACCTGAAACACGTGACTTGGTTTCCTGTCCTGTGTGTTTTGTTCCTATCTGTTTTGCAGTGTCTCGCTATGTGACCTAGGCCACCACATGCAAAACGTCTGTAGTTTGCTCTGCATGGCCCAGGTCCATCTATACTGCAGCCGTGCTCCCTTCTCCTGAATTGTTCCATCCTCAGGGACGCACTCTTCACGACAGTTCTTTTTCCCAAAGTCATGGAAAAATCTCTGTTAGTCTGGACCGGCTTGACCTGATGATTAGACCAGTCACAGACTACTCTCCCCCCTTGTGGCCCTGCACAGGGCAACGTTTTGGGAGATTCCGACCCTGGCTTTACGGAAAAAGAAAGGGCCGACACCAACTTGGTGATAACCTGTTGCATGCCAGACATTAGCTGGGACCTTACAGCAACCTCAGCCGTCAATTTGGCTACCGTCACGTCAGTAGAGGCAGTCTGCTCCTTGAAGGCCTTGACCTCAGTATAAGACTGAGTCAACTTAGCCTCAATTTCCTCCTTCTGCCTCTGCAGCTCTACTAACTGTGACTCTATCCTAGCCACCTGCGCATCTCGGTCAACAGTAGACTGCACATTCTCTGCCAGCTGTGCCTGCAATGCCGAAACCTGGTCCGAATTACTGGTACAGCACTGGCAGTGAATGGCCGGAGGAATTGTCTCCGTTGACTGAGACACCAGCGCCACTTCCTTTGGCTTACAGATGCTAGCCTCAAACGTATGAACGAGTTTGGCCAGCATCCGAAGCCGTTTGGTGGCCTTGTTCAAAACCGTCCGTTTGTTAACACATAGCTTGTCGTAACTGCAAGCCTGTGCTAACAAATCGGACCACAGCATTTCTGCTGACTTGTATGTAGTGGGGAGGATGGGGTTAAATGTGCTGTGTCTGCTCAAGTGTTGCAGTGTGGGGAAGTCCATACTCACCGTTTGATGAGCGTCCATCTTCTCCTTGGGGCCGTACCTCGCAGCTGCTTGGAAGAAGTCCATTTTCCCGGATCGCCTCTTCCCGACCAGCCTGATTTGTACGCCGCTCCCACGAAGATGGATCTCCTTCAGTGACGTGTCTTCTCCCTTGCAATCACTTGAGCGATGCAGTGACATTTTTCTGAGCCTCCATCTTCTTGTTGGTGCTGTACTTTTCCATCCCTTGCAGCTGCTTGAAAGAAGTCCTTTTCTTCCGGATCGCTTCTTCCCGACCAGCTGGACTTCTATGTACCTCCAACGAAGATGGATCTCTTTCCGTGCCTTCTTCTCTTACCCCAGCGACGGTGACCGTGTAAAGCAAATACAAAAATATTAATACACAGATAGATTCTAGATTCTCTGCAAAAGATTTTGTTTTATTTCTGGTACTCTAAGGGAAGTATCGCTTCTCCTGTACGAATTATCGGGTCCTAAACGCTCAGACACTCTGCTGACCGTGTCTCTCCTGCCCGCTAATTCACAGTACCAGCGACCCTCAGCCCTAAGACCAAAAACAAACGCAAAATCCACGCAGTGGGCCTGGCTCGCCAATGTAAAGGGGGAATATTAATCGCCAATATTTATGCAAATATCGATAATTAATATTCATAAATAGGAGGAGCCCAACAATTGATGACTCCGCCCATTTATGCCTTTATATAATAATAACAATACCTTTGCTATGCTTTACACTAATCACTATGCTAGCTGCATGCGCCTTACTAACTATCGCCAATAACTACACGTTACACAGATAGTTACAAGTAACACAGTATTTATTACTAACAATACACTACGCACGCAATTCACTAACAATACAGCACTAAATTTACAATCCTAAACTACACTACACATTCCCAATTCCACCGATGCGCTCTCCAGGTGGGGGCCCCGATCCTGAACTCAGAGTGCCGGGGCCGCCGGATATTTATCCCCCGGCGGCCCGCACTCCTGCGCCACGCCGCCCATTATCATCCACGTGGGCCGGCGCGGTGATATGACGTCACTGCGCCGGCCAGCACATCGGGGACGCGCTGCAGACAGGCGGGAGAAGCCTTTGATCTCCCGCCTGCTGCACCTAGCATTCCGGACAGTGCGATAGTAATCGCATTGTCGGAATGCGCATAATAGAAGGAGGAGAGGCTTCTCCCCTTCTTCTATCATGTGTAATTATCTCCAGCGGCGCTGGGGATAATTACAACAAAGGGCTCAGATTCTGTTGAATGATCCATCCGGTCATTCTGATGCAATTAGCCAGATTGCATCGGTGCGAATGCTTGGGGCACATTCACACCGATGCACCTGGTTTCAGTTGTAGGAGGGGGGGGGGGGGGAATATATATATATATATATATATATATATATATATAAATATATATAATATACATGTGTATTGATGCTTGGGGCACATCCATACACATGTATACATTAATCATACATTCTAAGGGGGATTATATAAGGGGCCACATTTATATACTAATATAAGGGGGATTATAAGGGGGCACAGCTTCCAGGGACCACATATTTCCCACAGGGGCCACCATTAGCCCCTGGGATCACCATGGGCAGACGTGCGCAGATGCTGGGCACATCTGCGCACATCACCCCATGATGCGGTGGTTAATATATGCATATATATACCATACATGCCCGCACGTGTTTGCAGGCATGCATGGATATATATGCATACGTCTCAACCCTTCCTCAACACAATCTAAGTGTCACATGATCTGTCATTACATATACACACCTTTTTTTTAAAGGCCCCAGAGACTGCAACACCTAAGCAAGAGGCATCACTAACCAAACACTGCCATAAGGACCAAGGAACTCTCCAAACCAGTAAGGGACAATGTTGATGAGAAGTACAAGTCAGGGTTAGGTTATGAAAAATTATCCAAATCTTTGATGATCCCCAGGAGCACCATCAAATCTATCATAACCAAATGGATAGAACATGACACAACAGCAAACCTGCCAAGAGACGGCCGCTCACCAAAATTCACGGACCGGGCAAGGAAGGCATTAATCAGAGAGGCAGCACAGAGACCCTGGAGAAGCTGCAGAGTTCCACAGCAGAGACTGGAGTATCTGTACATAGCACGACAATAAGCTGTATGCTCCATAGAATTGGGCTTTATGGCGGAGTGGCCAGAAGAAAGCCATTACTTTCTGCTAAAAACAAAAGGCACATTGTGAGTTGCGAAAAGGCATGTGGGAGACTCCCAAAATATATGGAGGAAGGTGCTCTGGTCTGATCAGACTAAAATTGAACGGCCATCAAAGAAAACGCTACGTCTGGCCCAAACTCAACACATCACCCAAAGAACACCATCCCCACAGTGAAATAAGGTGGTGGCAGCATCATGCTGTGGGGATGTTTTTCAACAGCCCGGACTGGGAAACTGGTCAGAGTTGAGGGAAAGATGTATGGTTCTAAATACAGAGATATTCTTGAGCAAAACCTGTACCACTCTGTGCGTGATTTGAGGCTAAGACGGAGGTTCACCTTCCAGCAGGACAATGACCCCAAACACACTGCTAAAGCAACACTTGAGTGGTATAAGGGTAAACATGTAAATGTGTTGCAATGGCCTAGTCAAAGCCCAGATCTCAATCCAATAGGAAATCTGTGGTCAGACTTAAAGATTGCTGTTCACAAGCGCAAACCATCCAACTTGAATGAGCTGGAGCAGTTTTGCAAGGAGGAATGGGCAAAATTCCCAGTGGTAAGATGTGGCAAGCTCATTGAGACTTATCCAAAGAGACTTGGAGCTGTGATTGCTGCAAAAGGTGGCTCTACAAAGTATTGACTTTAGGGGGGTGATGTCACCGCCAGATCTCTGAGAAGTTCTGATAGACGTTCTTCAGTACCTCCTGCATGATGTTCTTTTGTTTTGCTTTCGCTTTGACATCTCTTTGTCACGGCTGAGGATGGGGGAAATCCTCAGCCGTGTGAAGCCCGGTGATGTTACGGCTGCTTGGCCATGAAGACAGGATTAGGGAGCAGGTCACCTCCTAAACGCATCCCTAACCTGACCCTGGCTCCTAGCTACATGAGCCAACCTTGATGGTAGGAGGGCCCATGCTCCGGAACCTAAAAGTCCCTGCTAGCCCTCAAGATGACCCTCACCTAGGAGCTGAGTAAGACAAGCCCACTCCTCCTAGACACGGAGGAGCAGGAGTCTCAACGGCCAAGCTGCAGGAAAAGGGGAGACAAACAGCTCTATGGATATGGCAGGTGAACAAAGAGTTCCACCTACCTGCCACAGCCTTGCTGACTGGATCCCTGTGTTAGCAGGGTGCAGATCACAAACGCATCCCCACACAGGGACCCAGATCCATAGCTGCACAAAATCACATATAAAACATCACACGGACATCACACATAACTAGAAATAACTTAAAGCGACATTATGGTTATGACCACAGGGGTGGCTCTTACTGGCAGGTAATAAAGACATGAGGCTGCTCTCAGCTAAGCATGGCTGAAGCAACCTGCAGGCCTGCAAAAGCAGTGAGGCTTTATAGGCCAAGAAGCCACACCCCACAGTCGGACACACCCAGTGCACACACACACTAGGAAGGAGATTAACCCTTCCAACACCAGGGAAGGGAAAACACCACTTAAAGGAGACGTGCACACAATAACATAAAAGGAAGTGCACACATACACACATAACTCAAAACCGCATGCACAACGTAGCGAGCTGCAATGGCACAGCTCAGCCTGCTACGCTGCCACATACACACTGTTGCCAGCGGCAACCACAGGTGAGGCAAATACCACAGCCCTCACCTGTGATTGAACACCAAAGAAAACCGCTGACAACCGCATGCGGTTCAGGAGTCACGGTCATAGCCATGGCCGTGACACTCCCACCCCTCAAAGCCCCCCCACCAAAAAAAAGACACGTGAGGGACTCACACAAGGGGATGAGAGAAGGGGACGTCCACTCTCAGGACATGGTTCCCAGAAAGTCGCTGTCAGCTGCATCCTCTCCCAGCACACAACACAGCCAGTCCGACGAGGCCTGCAGCCCGCACCAGCGACACGGAAATGGAACCACTGAGAGTGGACGAGGGGACTCTCCACTCACGTCCCCACTCCAGTCGCTGCCAGCAGACACTCCTAACCAGCACGCAGCCGGACCACTTACGGAGTGCTGCCAGCAGACGACCAGAGATGGGAACATGGAGAGGGACGAGGGATCCCCAACACGGACACGGAAGGTAAGGTGGCGGGGAATAAGCCACCAACCGTGCCGTTAACGGAGAACCCCCAGGAACGCTCTCCCTCCGGAGAACGCGCATGCAGGCCACAAGGATATGGCACTGCATGCTGCACCCTCTTTCGAAGGTGTGCAACTCGCACACCAAACAAACACCCTAGTGCTATAAAATCAGGGGGACGCCAAACGAGGCAACGGTGAAGGGAAGGCGGGGAAACGCCACTCACCGCGCCGTCAGAGGCGAAACCCCCAGAACGCTCTCCCTCCGAAGAGCGCGCATGTAACCCTTCCGCAGAGGGCGGTACATGCTTCACCCTCTTTCGAGGGAATGCATACTCCCACCCCTCAAAGCCCCTCCCAACAACAAAAGGGGAAGGTTGGTGAGGCATAGGAAACAATGGGAGGGGGGGAGGGGATAGACAAACAAAGGGGATACCAACACGGACAACGGTGGGCGAGGAATGGCGGGGAATGCCACTCACCGCGCCGTAAATGGTGAAAGCCCCATAACGCTCTCCCTCCGGAGAACGCGCATGCACCCCATCCGTAGATAGCGGTGCATGCTTTACCCTCTTTCGAGGGAGCGCCACGTAAGAAGCGACTGTGGTCATACTGTCACGGCTGAGGATGGGGGAAATCCTCAGCCGTGTGAAGCCCGGTGATGTTACGGCTGCTTGGCCATGAAGACAGGATTAGGGAGCAGGTCACCTCCTAAACGCATCCCTAACCTGACCCTGGCTTCTAGCTACATGAGCCAACCTTGATGGTAGGAGGGCCCATGCTCCGGAACCTAAAAGTCCCTGCTAGCCCTCAAGATGACCCTCACCTAGGAGCTGAGTAAGACAAGCCCACTCCTCCTAGACACGGAGGAGCAGGAGTCTCAACGGCCAAGCTGCAGGAAAAGGGGAGACAAACAGCTCTATGGATATGGCAGGTGAACAAAGAGTTCCACCTACCTGCCACAGCCTTGCTGACTGGATCCCTGTGTTAGCAGGGTGCAGATCACAAACGCATCCCCACACAGGGACCCAGATCCATAGCTGCACAAAATCACATATAAAACATCACACGGACATCACACATAACTAGAAATAACTTAAAGCGACATTATGGTTATGACCACAGGGGTGGCTCTTACTGGCAGGTAATAAAGACATGAGGCTGCTCTCAGCTAAGCATGGCTGAAGCAACCTGCAGGCCTGCAAAAGCAGTGAGGCTTTATAGGCCAAGAAGCCACACCCCACAGTCGGACACACCCAGTGCACACACACACTAGGAAGGAGATTAACCCTTCCAACACCAGGGAAGGGAAAACACCACTTAAAGGAGACGTGCACACAATAACATAAAAAGGAAGTGCACACATACACACATAACTCAAAACCGCATGCACAACGTAGCGAGCTGCAATGGCACAGCTCAGCCTGCTACGCTGCCACATACACACTGTTGCCAGCGGCAACCACAGGTGAGGCAAATACCACAGCCCTCACCTGTGATTGAACACCAAAGAAAACCGCTGACAACCGCATGCGGTTCAGGAGTCACGGTCATAGCCATGGCCGTGACACTCTTCTCCCTCTCCCAGCTGTCATCTATTAGCAGTGATTGCCTCCCTATATATCTCCTCCCATACTGCTTCTCTTTGCGGTTTATACTACTTCCTGGGTTCTGTTCACTGCTTGAAGTTGCTACTGCTGGTTCCTCAAGATAAGTCTATTTCTGTATTTGTATTTCCCTGTTGGCTTGATCCTAGGTGACCCTGACTCCCTCCGTATTTAGTGTAGGGAGCCGGTGGTCGTGTCCCCTCACTATTCTAGGGTGTTCAGGTGTCACACAGTCGAGGTACGTGGACATGCAACTTTCTATCATTGAGATCTTTGCATGGGCTGAGCAGCCAGGGAGAGCTCTAGGGCTTTAATAGGGATCACCCTCTTGTTCCTTACTTTTGGATCAAGTCAGTCGGATCTTTATTTGTTACTTCTTGTTTTCTGCAACACCATCCGTGACATTATAAACCGCCAAAACCGTCTTAAGCATGAATCCGGTTACAGCCTTGATTGACCACATGCAGGGTCTTTCACTGGAGGTAGCAGATCTCCGTAAAACTGTCTCTCAGTTTCAGGTGACCGTTTCTGCTTGCGTTCATGGAATTTATTCTGAGCCTAAAATCTTGCTTCCGGATACGTTCTCCAGGGGTAGTGAGAATTGTGTTCATTTTAGAGAGGCTTGCAAACTCTATTTTCGCCTACTTCCCCATTCCTCTGGTGATGAGGAGCGGAGGGTGGTGATCATCATCTCGCTGCTCAGGGATAACGCTCAGTCCTGGGCCTTTTTGCAGCCGGTGGGGGCACGGCCTTTCCGTTCAGTGGATGAATTTTTTGTAGCCCTGGGTCAGATATATGATGATCCGGATCGTATTGCTCTGGCTGACTCTAAACTGCGTCTTTTGTGCCAGGGTAAACAGTCCGCAGAGATATACTGTTCAGAATTTCGGAGATGGGCAGCTGATACTGGTTGGAATGATGCTGCACTCCGAAGACAATTTTGCCATGGTCTTCCAGAGGGATTGAAAGATGCATTTGCCTTTCATGAGAGACCTACCTCTTTGGAGTCTGTCATGTCCCGGGCTGTTCGTATTGACAGGCGTCTTAGAGAGAGAGGAGAGATTACTCCTTCCTGTCATACTCAGTCCAAGGACAGTGGGGTGGTCTCATTCAGTGTGCAGGAGCCTCACTCTCTCTCAATCCTCTCTGAGCCGGAGCCCATGCAGCTGGGTTTGCTAGCCTCTAACAATATTGGATTCAGCTCTCAGAGGAGGGTTTGTTTCTGTTGTGGAGGTATAAATCATTTGGCAAATGTTTGTCCCTCTAGGAGATTTAGGGAGTTTTTAGAGAATAATAAAGAAACAAAAAGAAAAAAGTCCTCTAAAAACGTTCCATCTGTTACTATTGGCAAAGTTGATGCGGAAATTGAAGGTTTTCCGTTTGCTTGTAGTTCCCGTTTTGTCCTACCTGCCAGAGTGGCGCTAGAGAGCAAGAACATTGTTTGTGAGATTTTTGTAGATAGTGGAGCAGCTGTCAATCTCATTGATAATCAATTTGCTATAACACATGGTTTCCAGGTATGCACTTTGGGAAAGGACATACCTGTTTTTGCTATTGATTCCGCTCCACTTTCTCAAAAATCGTTAAAGGGCATATGTAGAGGGGGAATATTAATCACCAATATTTATGCAAATATCAATAATTAATATTCATAAATGGGAGGAGCCATCTAGTGATAACTCCGCCCATTTATGCCTTTATATAATAATAACACAATACCTTTGCTATACTTTACACTAGTCACTTATGCTAACTGCATGCGCCTAACTATCGCCAATAACTACACGTTACACAGATAGTTACAAGTAACACAGTATTTATTACTTACAATACACAACGCACGCAATACACTAGCAATACAGCACTAAATATACAATCCTAAACTACACTACACTACACATTCCCATATTCCACCCATAAACTAACTAGACAATTCACACATACAAGTAATAACAGCCCACCCCACCTGACTATTCACTGTCCCTACGGGGTACGACGAAGGGTTAATGGTGACCTTACAGGGGTGTAAACCGACCACAAACACAAAGGGTTAACAATGGGGATATCAGAACTGTACAGCAATGCAAGGGTAAATACCCTGCAAGTGTACAGTGAGGGGGGGGGGGGTGTGGCAGGGTTTGAGCAGGGGTTACCACCAGGGGTTAATCAGGGTAGGGAAAGGGTTACACGGTGGAGATACAGTGGGGGTCATCAGGGGGGTGTAACTGAACCACAAATACAATCAGGGGAACCAGTGGCACAGGATCAGGGGTACAAACAAGGATACAATAAGGCAAGGGTTTGGGGGATCAGGGTGTCCAGTAACACGGCAAGGGTAAATCAGGGCCCAGGGTACACATCAGGGGCAAGGGTTATAAGGCAGGGCCCAAGGTGCACATCAGGGACACAAATATAGGGGTTACAGGACCAGGGGTGTGGGTTAACCAGGGGAGAGATATAGCGGTCGGGGGTCAGGGGATATACTTAATCCTTCCAGTGTTAGTAGGCCTCTTCCAGACGGTCATAATGGAGCTGCACTCTCCCATGTGTCTAGTCTGGTTGCAAGAGAGGGCACCTCTGTCCGGTTTGGGGTTTTATAGCCCAAAAGCAACCCCCTCCTCCTTCCTCAGGCATGTGACATCATAGTGTGCCTTAGTCCCCCCTCCTAGTCCCAAAAATGCTGGGAGTAATGGGCATGGCCATGGGGCAGAGGTGTGGAAAACAGGTTATGATGTCTCTGGTTAGAAGGCCCTCTCACGAACGGTGCCAGAGAGTCTGATTGTAAGGGGCCTGAACAAAAGGGGACTAGATGCTAATCAGCTGTTATCCTACAGGCTATCAGCACAAGTTTTTCTCTAAACAACTCTGTTGATAACAGTTGGAATTGCATATATGCATATATATATCCACAGATGCTTGGGGCACATCTATAAACACATACAAAACTGGGGGTATGAATGGGCAGCAATAAGCCCACATACATACTGTCATGCTGACATAAGTGTATATACATAGACACGTGTGCAAATACATACACACATATCTATATATACACACACCCTCGCATATATCTGGGGCATCACATACAGGGGACATGCATATGTCCCCACTTGCCATACAGGGCCAATATATACACGGTCATACAGGAAATATATACTAACTATAAGGGGACACATATAAGGGGGCACATATATATACTAATATAAGGGGGATTATAAGGGGGCACAGCTTCCAGGGACCACATATTTCCCACAGGGGCCACCATGAGCCCCTGGGGATCACCATGGGCAGACGTGCGCAGATGCTGGGCACATCTGCGCACATCACCCCATGATGCGGTGGTTAATGTATGCATATATATACCATACATGCCCGCACGTGTTTGCAGGCATGCATGGATATATATGCATACGTCTCAACCCTTCCTCAACAGCATAGTTCACAATATCCGTTTGATTGTGGCTGATGCTCATGTTGAGGATATGTCATGTTTCGTCCTAAGCGGATTACCTAGTCCTCTAGTGTTGGGGCTACCCTTGCTCACTAAACATAACCCCACCATTGATTGGCAAGCAAGGCAAATAAATGGTTGGAGTGAGTTTTGCAGAGAGAATTGCCTCACGGCGTCTCTTTCAGAGGTTTCTACCAAGACTGTACCATCTTTTCTCTCAGAATTTTCGAATGTGTTTTCCGAGAGTGGTGTCCAGGAGTTGCCCCCTCACAGGGAGTACGATTGCCCTATTAATCTCATCCCAGGCGCCAAGCTGCCAAAATCTCGTTTATACAATCTCTCCCAACCTGAAAGGCTCGCTATGCGTTCTTATATCTCTGAGAGTCTGAGAGAGGGACACATACGACCCTTAAAGTCACCTGTTGCCGCTGGTTTCTTTTTTGTTAAGAAAAAAGATGGTTCTTTAAGACCATGTCTGGATTTCAGGGAGCTGAACAGTATCACAATTTGTGACCCTTATCCGCTTCCTCTGATTCCGGACCTGTTTAACCAGATTGTTGGGGCTAAAGTTTTTTCCAAATTGGATTTAAGAGGGGCATACAACCTGGTCAGGGTCAGAGAAGGGGACGAATGGAAGACGGCCTTCAATACCCCTGAGGGCCATTTTGAGAATTTGGTTATGCCTTTTGGTTTGATGAATGCTCCAGCTGTCTTTCAACATTTTGTGAACAGTATTTTTTATCATTTAATGGGGAAATTTGTACTGGTGTATCTAGATGACATTTTGATTTTTTTCTCCTGATTTCAAAACTCATAGGGACCACCTACGTCAGGTCTTGCTCATTCTGCGGGAGAATAAATTGTACGCTAAACTGGAGAAATGTGTGTTTGCGGTTCCAGAAATTCAATTTCTGGGTTTTCTTCTCTCCGCTTCTGGTTTTCGCATGGACCCCGAGAAGGTCCGCGCTGTGCTTGATTGGGAGCTTCCTGAGAATCAGAAGGCGCTGATGCGTTTTTTTTAGGTTTTGCCAATTATTACAGGAAGTTCATTTTGAATTATTCCTCTGTTGTTAAGCCACTGACTGATATGACTAGAAAGGGCGTAGATTTTTCCTCCTGGTTGGTAGAGGTGCGTAAGGCCTTTTCTAGTATCAAAGAGAGTTTTGCTTCCGCTCCCATCTTGGTACAACCTGATATCTCTCTGCCCTTCATTGTTGAGGTGGACGCTTCTGAGGTGGGTGTGGGTGCGGTCTTGTCTCAGGGTCCCTCTCCTGCCAAATGGCGACCGTGTGCCTTTTTCTCTAAGAAACTCTCAACCGCAGAGAGAAATTACGATGTGGGAGATAGGGAGTTGTTGGCCATCAAGTTAGCTTTTGAGGAGTGGCGCCATTGGCTAGAGGGAGCCAGACACCCTATTACCGTGTTTACTGACCATAAGAATCTGGCCTACTTGGAGTCAGCCAAGCGTCTGAACCCGAGACAGGCCAGATGGTCTTTGTTCTTTTCAATGTTTAATTTTGTTGTCACGTTCCGCCCTGGGGTTAAGAATGTGAAGGCGGATGCCCTGTCACGTTGTTTTCCGGGAGGGGGGAACTTTGAAGACCCGGGTCCCATTTTGGCTGAAGGGGTGGTTGTGTCTGCTCTTTATCCTGAATTGGAGGCAGAGGTTCAGGCAGCCCAGGCAGAGGCTCCTGATCTTTGTCCCCCTGGGAGGTTGTTTGTGCCTCTTGCTTTACAACACAAGGTTTTTAAGGAGCACCACGATACTGTCCTTGCTGGGCACCCGGGGGGTGGAGCCACAGTGGATCTCATTGCTCGGAGATTCTGGTGGCCGGCTCTTCGTAAGTCAGTTGAGGGTTTTGTGGCAGCCTGCAAAACCTGCGCTCGTTCATTGGGAGGGTTATGGTCCTGAGGAGAGGATGTGGGTTCCAGTGGCGGACATTAAGGCCACTCGTCTTCTCAGGGCATTCCATAGGTCCCATCCTGAGAAGGTGGGCTCTGAGTGTCCATGTCCACTCGTCGAGGGAGGGGTACTGTCACCGCCAGATCTCTGAGAAGTTCTGATAGACGTTCTTCAGTACCTCCTGCATGATGTTCTTTTGTTTTGCATTCACTTTGACATCTCTTCTCGCTCTCCCAGCTGTCATCTATTAGCAGTGATTGCCTCCCTATATATCTCACGTGACAGGTGAATAGTTATGCACATTGACTTTTTCTGTTATTTTTTCCTATTTGTTGTTTACTTCACAATAATAAAAAAACATCTTCAAAATTGTGGGCATGTTCTGTAAATTAAATGATGCAAATCCTCAAGCAATCCATGTCAATTCCAGGTTGTGAGGCACCAAAATACGAAAAAAAAAGTCAAGGGGGTGAATACTTTTGCAAGGCACTGTATATAGGCAAAACATCAGGTCCCACAGTTATCATTTTCCACCAGATTGTCCTGTGAGATATCAGATATCGCACTAATAGTGAAGCACTGTGACTCAATGCTCACAAACACTCGTATTATTATACTCACAGGCGCAGGTGACAATGCAGGCACATCAGGTTAATTGAAACACCTCGTTTTTTCTTTCTTCTTTTTCCTCTTTCTATGGAATATTTAAAATCGCTCTAATAGTGAAGCACTGTTTTGAATACCGTTATAAAATTATTTTATTGTACTCACAAGCAAAAAAACTGGCAAACAAGATAAACACCAGTCTACCGACCCGGGTTTCGCTCTAAGCTTCCTCAGGGGGGTGTCCTAATCCATTACATTGGAGTAAAAATGTGACATATAAGACTGTGATCAAAGTACTGCCTAAAGTGTTGCAAAAGCTACTTCTTTAAGCTTTGTGACTGAATAGCTGCCCAGATTTACCATTAAGGATTTTTGTGCGGTAGATTTGCAGTGTTGTACAGTACCAGAAAGTGGGTGAGTTTCTAAGAAATCTCATTCCACATACTACACTGCAGTTTTTGTAAGCAAAGTGTCCTGCAGTGCCGATTTGAAGTCTGCAGCATGTGAATTAATGCTGTGGATCTTCCTATGCATGTTTCTTTTACATTTTTTGTGGCAGTGTTTCCTGCAGAGCAATTTGACGTATTATTACGTCATGGTGCCCGCCCGATCACTGCAGAGGCCTGGCAGTCACTGATAGACGGACCCCTGCTGTATCCACCGGCATCGCTGTAAAAGCTGATGCCGGCATATTAACCCCTTCTATTCCACGGTCAGCGCAGACCGCTGCATAGAACGGGTTTAAGGTAAGTGAGGGATCCTATCGCGTCCCCGCTCTGCGGTGACGGGGACCCGATGGGTGAGAAGGCAGCCAGATGCCTTGCAGAGGCTGCCCAATGCTTTGCAAGGCATCGGGACCTGCCTTCTACAGGAGCCTAGGCAATGCATTACAATACAGATGTATTGTAATGCATTGCAGACGGGATCAGACCCTCAAAAGTTGAAGTTTTTAATACAAAATAAAGTTTCAAGTTAAAAAAAACACCCCTTTCCCCTGATTTTATAATAAAAAGTAGAAAAAGAAAAAATATATATATTAGGTATCGCCGAATCCGTAAATATCTATAAATATACCTCATAATATACCCCGTCATGTAAACACCATAAAAAAATAAAAATAAAAACTGTGCCAAAAAGTGCAATTTTTATCACCTTACATCACAAAAGTGCAACACCAAGCGATCAAAAAGGCGTATGCCCACAAAAATGGTACCAATCAAACCGTCACCTCATTTTACAAAAAATGAGCCCCTACCTAAGACAATCCCCCAAAAAATAAAAAAAACTATAGCTCTCAGAATATGGAGACACTAAAACATATATTTTTTTTGCTTCAAAAATGTTAAAGTGAAACAAAAAAAGTAGACATATTAGTTATCGCCGCATCCGTAACAACCAGCTCTATAAAAATATCACATGACCTAACCCCTCAGGTGAACATCTTAGAAAAAATAAAATAAAAACAGTTCCAAAAAAGTCATTTTTTGTCACCTTACATCACAAAAAGTGCAACACCAAGCAATCAAAAAGGCGTATGCCCCCCAAAATAGTACCAATCAAACCGTCACCTCATCCCCACAAAAAAATTAGAACCTACAATTGGACTACAAATAAAAAAAAATATGACTCTGACTATGGAGACACAAAAATATGATTTTTTTTGTTTAAAAAATAATATTATTGTGTTAAAGTGAAATAAATAATAAAAACTATACATATTAGGTATTGCCACGTCCGTAACGACCTGCTCTCACATGACCTACTCCCGCAAGTGAATGCTGTAAAGAATAAAAACAGTGCCAAAACGACCAATTTTTTAGTCACCTTGCCCCATAAAGTGTAACAATAAATGATCAAAAAATCATATGCACCCAAAAATGGTACCAATAAAAACTTCAACTCTTCCTGCAAAAAAAGAGCCCATGCTCAAGATGATCGGCAGAAAAAATAAATGAAAAAATGTCGTTCAGAAAATGGAGACACAAAAACATAATTTTTTTTCAAAAATGCTTTATTATGTATGACTGAAACAAACAGATAATGTAGACATATTTGATATCATCACGTCTGTAACAACCTGGTCTATAAAAATACCACATGATTTAACCTGTGAGATGAACATTGTAAAAAACAAAAAATGAAAACTGTGCCAGAACAGCCATTTTTGGTTACCTTGCTACACAAAAAATATAGTGATCAAATATCATATGTACCCAAAAATAATACCAATAAAACTGTCATCTTATCCTGTAGTTTCCAAAATGAGGTCACTTTTTGGGAGTTTCTACTGTAGGGGTGCATCTGGGGGCTTCAAATGGGACATGGTGTCTAAAAACCAGTCCAGCTAAATCTGCCTTCCAAAAACCATGCGGCGCTCCTTTTCTTCAGCTCCCTTTGGTGCGCCCACAGTAGTTTACCACCACATGTGGGGTGTTTCTGTAAACTGCAGAATCAGGGTAATAGATATTGAGTTTTGTTTTGCTGTTAACCCTTCATGTGTTACAGGAAAAAAATTATTAAAATTGAAAATCTGCTAAAAAAGTGACATTTAGAAATTTTCCTGTGGAACACCTAATGGGTTAACAAAGTTTGTAAAATCAGTTTTGAATATCTTGAGGGGTTTTGTTTCTAAAATGGAGTCATTTATGGATGGTTTCTACTATGTAAGCCCCACAAAGTGACTTCAGAACTGAACTGGTCCATAAAAAGTGGGTTTTGGATATTTTCTTAAAAAAATTAAGAATTGCTTCTAAAATTCTAAGCCTTCTAACATCCTAAAAAAATAAAGTGACATTTACAAAATGATGCCAACATAAAGTAGATATATGGGGAATGTTAAGTAATAAATATTTTATTAGGTATACTATTAATTTCTATTTTAAAAGCAGAGAAATTGAAATTTAGAAAATTGCAAATTTTACCAAATTTTTGGTAAATTTGGGATTTTTTCATAAATGAAGGTGAAATATATTGACTTAAATTTATGACTGTCATGAAGTACAAAGTGTCATGAGAAAACAGTCTCAGAATGGCGTAGATTCCAAAGTTATTACCACTGTGATAAAGTGCACGGTAGAGGTATGGTGGGGGTGTGTATTTCACCCGGTGGTTCAGTTTAGCTGGGTGAGATAACTGAAATCCAGAAATAGTACTGCTCCAGCAAGGTATAGCTTGCTGGAGATTGTTTTGGTTAAAGTTGTATGGGCTGGATTACTTTGGAGACATGTTGGTAGTGGGAGTCTCTCAGTCCACACCCCTAGTCCACTACAGGTATTCCCTTTAGCTGAGGAGATCACAGGTGAGGTCAGCTGGGCTGTAATCAAGGGGGGATAAGACAACCCTCTGTGTATGACTGGGGAGAGGAAGTGACCCTACAGAGAGGATTGGAGCCGGAGACCCTGTGTGTAAACTGCTTTTTTTTTAGGTGAGCCAGGGAGAAGACCTCTGTAGTATCTAGAGCCCAGACGGGGAGGTGTTTATTTTGGTTTATGTTTGCTCTGGCCAATGCAACTTCCTGGACCAGTGACGTCACCGTACATTGGTCATATGTCCTAGTTGCCGTCGCCGGAACTGCCTGCCGGATCCGTCAAAACGTATGCAAACTGATGGCATTTGTCAGACGGATCAGGATCCTGATCCGTATGACAAATGCATTGAGATGCCAGCTCAGTCTCTCCGGCATTTATTTTTTTCACATTTTTTGCAGTCCACTCTGGAACACTCGGGGCCGAATCCGGCATTAATGCATGTGTTCCGGAATTTTGGACAGAGATAAAACCGCAGCATGCTGCGGTATTATCTCCATCCTGAAAAGGCAAAAAGACTGAACTGAAGACATCCTGATGCATCCTGAACGGATTGCTCTCCATTTATAATGCATTAGGATAAAACTGATCAGTTCTTTTCTGGTATTGAGCCCCTGGGACGGAACTCAATGCCAGAAAAGAATAACGCTAGTGTGAAATTACCCTAAGCCCCAGGATAGGAAGTAGAATAATACATGGAGTGTCTTTAACCCTTTAAGGACCGGGCTCATTTTTACCTTAATGACCAGGCCATTTTTTTGCAAATCTGACCAGTGTCACTTTATGTGTGAATAACTTTAAAACGCTTTTACTTATCCAGGCTATTCTGAGATTGTTTTTTTTTTTTGTCACATATTGTACTTCATAACACTGGTAAAATGGAGTCAAAAAAATTCATTTTTATTTATAAAAAAAATACCAAATTTACCCAAAATTTTGAAAAATTAGCAAAATTTCTATTTCTCTACTTCTATAATACATAGTAATACCTACAAAAATAGTTATAACTTTACATTCCCCATTTGTCTACTTCATGTTAGGATTTTGAGAATTCGATTTTATTTTATTTTGGGGATGTTGCAAGGCTTAGAAGCAAATCTTGAAATTTTTCTGAAATTTTCAAAAACCAACTTTTTAAGGACCAGTTTAGGTCTGAAGTCACTTTGTAAGGTTTACATAATAGAAACCACCCAAAAATGACCCCATTCTAGAAACTACACCCCTCCAAGGTATTCAAAACTGATTTTACAAACTTTGTTAACCCTTTAGGTGTTCCACAAGAGTTAAATGGCAAATGGAGATAAAATTTTAGAATTTAGATTTTTGGGAAAATTTTCCATTTTAATCCATTTTTTCCAGTAACAAAGCAAGGGTTAACAGCCAAACAAAACTCAGTATTTATTGCCCTGATTCTGTAGTTTGCAGAAACACCCCATATGTGGCCGTAAACTACTGTACGGGCACACGGTAGGGCGTAGAGGGAAAGGAGTGCTGTGTGGTTTTTGAAAGGCAGATTTTGCTGGACTGGTTTATTTACACCATGTCCCATTTGAAGCCCCCCTGATGCACCCCTAGAGTAGAAACTCCATAAAAGTGACCCCATTATGGAAACTACGGGATAAGGTGGCAGTTTTGTTGGGACTATTTTTAGGGTACATATGATTTTTGGTTGCTCTATATTACATTTTTGTGAGGCAAGGTTACCAAAAATAGAAATTCTGAAATTTCATCACCATTTGCCATAAACTGTTGAACACCTAAAGGGTTAATAAACCTTGTAAAATCAGTTTTGAATACCTTGAGGGGTTTAGTTTCTAGGATGGGGTCACTTTTTTGGAGTTTCTACTCTAGGGGTGCATCAGGGGTTCTTTAAATGGGACATGGTGCCCAAAAAAAAGGCCATCAAAATCTGCCTTCCAGAAACCATACTGCGTTCCTTTCCTTCTGTGCCCTGCTATTTGGTCATACAGCAGTTTACGACCACATATGGGGTGTTTCTGTAAACTGCAGTATCAGGGTAATAAATGTTAAGTTTTGTTAACCCTTGCTTTGTTACTGGAAAAAATGGATTAAAATTGAAAATTTGCCAAAAAATAGTTTTGGCACCGTTTTTTTTTTTTTTTTTTACTGTGTTCATCTGAGGGGTTAGGTCATGGGGAAATTTTATAGTGCAGATTCTTACGGATGCGGCGATACCTAATATGTCTACTTTTTTTTATATTTATTTAGGTTTTACACTATGTTAACCTTTTATAAACAAAAAAAAACATTTTAGCATCTCCATAGTCTGAGTAATTTTTTTTTTGTTTTTAGCTGATTATCTTAGTTAGGGGCTAATTTTTTTTGGGATGAGAGGACGGTTTTATTGGCACTATTTTGGGGGGCGTATGACTTTTTGATCGCTCGCTATTACACTTTTTGTGATGTAAGGTGACCGAAAAAGACCTTTTTTTGCACCGTTTTTATTTCATTTTTTTGACCGTGTTCACCTGAGGGGTTAGGTCATGGGGTATTTTTATAGAGCAGATTCTTACAGACGCGGCGATACCTAATATGTCAACTTTTTTTTTTTAGTTTTACAAAATAATATTTTATTTAGTTTTAGTGTCTCAAGTCTGAGAACCAAGAGTTTTTTTTACGATGCTCAGTGGCTAAATGGAATTCAAATTGGGGAAGAGGATTATAAATTTAGTACTCCATGGAAGTGTGGTACTCCCTGAAGCAACCATTAATGCAGAGGCCCAGATGATCGGGGCACGTGTCACACTGGTGGTGGTGTCCTTTCGCATCCCCCTCCTGTGACACACTCTGCACCTTTTTTGGGTCCGTCCCTTCTTTCCAGTATGGGGGAACCACACCTGGAAAGTGTTGGCCAGGGACGATCTGGGCGCCTCCAGTTCTCGAGGTACTCCGGCCTGCTCTTTCCCGGTCAGAAAAGATCAGGGCCTTGAGGACTGCCTCATAGAACTGGAGGAATTTCCCTGTGTTGCCAGCGCTCCGGGACAGCACAAAAGAGTTGTACAAGGCAACCTGTACCAAGTAGACCGCAACTATTTTGTACCATGCCCGGGTTTTGCTCATGGCATTAAATGGCTTGAGGACTTGATCAGAGAGATCAACTCCTCCCATATACCGATTGTAGTTGACGATACAATCGGGCTTGAGGACCGTTGCCGCGGTACCTCTCACAGGGACAGGGGTGATGCCGTTACCGTGAATTGTGGACAGTACAAGGACATCCCTCTTGTCCTTATATCTGACCAGCAACAGGTTTCCACTGGTAAGGGCACAGTTCTCACCCCTGGGGATAGGTACCTGGAGGGGGTGGGTAGGGAGGCCGCATTGATTTTTCTGCACGGTCTCAAAAGCGGACGTGGATCTGGCGGTGAGGGACTGGAACAAGGGGATACTAATATGAAAGTTATCCACGTACAGGTGGTAACCCTTATCTAGCAGTGGGTGCATAAGGTCCCAGACAAGTTTCCCGCTAACACCCAGAGTGGGGGGACATTCTGGGGGTTGAATACGGGAAATTCGCCCCTCGTACACACGAAACTTGAAAGTGTACCCTGAGATACTCTCACAAAGTTTGTACAGCTTCACGCCATACTTCGTCCGCTTAGAGGGAACATACTGGCTGAAAATGAGTCTCCCCTTGAAAGCAATGAGAGACTCATCAACCGCGACCTCCCTTCCAGGTACATAGGCCTCCAAAAATTTGGCCCCAAAGTGATCGAAGACCGGCCTGATTTTGTACAGACGGTCATAGGCAGGATCACCTTGGGGGGGGGACATGCTGCATCATCTGCATAATGCAGGCATTTCTGGATCGCATCAAACCGGGTACGTGTCTTGGCCGTACTGTAAAGTGGGATCTGGTATAGGACGTCCCCACTCCAGTAATGCCTGACAGTTTTTTTTTTTTTTTTTTACTAGGCTCATGTGCAGCACGAGGCCCCAAAACATCCTTATCTCTGCTGCACTGACCGGAGTCCAGCCCCGGCCCTAGCCAAAAAGGAGCCCGGGTGTTGAGCAATGAACTGTTTGGTGTACAGGTTTGTTTGCTCCACCATCAGATTCACAAAGTGGTAACTGAAAAAAAGACTAAAATAGTCAAATTCAGTGAAGCCCACTGTGTGAATCTGGATTCCTGGTTGACCAACAAAATCAGGTTTCACAGGCTCAAAATGCTCTGGGGTACACCATGCAAGTTCACCGGTAGGGGGCTCCGGTGGACTTAACTGGTGGGCCGTAAAACTAGTACGAGCCACAGAGCTTCTCGTGCTAGTGTGGGCCACAGGGTCCCTGGCATGGCTGTCCCCTTGCTCCGCCTGGCGGCGTCTCCGCCGCCTTGGGGGGCTCATCATCATCGCTAGATGATGAGGACGCGGATGACAAAAGGAAAGTGGGGTCATCCTCGTCCTTACTGGGGCTCTCAGAGTTTTGTTTTTTCCACTAAACTTTCCCTGAATATCCCTGCCTAACCTAACCTGTCTCTAACTTTTCCTTAAATACTTTTTAGTGCCAGATGGCACTGTGGAGTGCTGTTTCAGGAGATCCGATTGCAGGCTTCTCTCTCCCGGACACTGCAATAACTTGAACCTCCCGCCCACCCTGCAGTTAATAAGAAGCGATCCTCCTCTCAGGATCGCAGGATGGTGATTGGTGGTGTATTATCACACCACCGATCACCATCCTGTTCCGGGTTATCGGGTCACGAGAGACTCGAATAACCCGGAAACGCAGCAAACTGAATTGACCTGCGGACAGGAGCCCCCCGCGCATTGTCACAGGTTGCCTGCTGATTGATTTCAGCAGGCATCTGGTTCCGATCACCGCCCGCCACGCGGCGGTGATCGGAAATGCACATGACATACCGGTACGTCATGTGTCCCCAACAGGTTCAAAAAGTGTATCCAGTAAATCATTTACGTTTTTTTTTATATATTGTGGGGATTCGCTCTGGTAGTTAGGACTAGCGGATGCAGTATCGTTCTTGAATCAAACAGCGGTGTTTATCCTGTTCTCACAACATGTACCCCCGGGGTCTATATGCAGTTCAACAGGCAGATATCACCATTCTACTAGTTAATAAGATGAGACTTCTTTCTGTAATCTGTGGTTTTATTAACCGGCAGTAGATAAGGTAAACTATAAGAAAATGAACATACAAGAACTGAATATACAGTACAGTGTACACAAAACTTACACAAAAACATTAATTAATCCCTTACCGACGATGCTTTAGTAAGAGACACACAATGTGTAGATGATCCTTCCATGAGGTGAGGAGAAAAGGAAGCAGGAGCCTGTCTCTTTCCCAGAAAGCACTGTGAGCAGGAAGTCAGGTGACCTAATGAATATGCATAACTTAACAAGGCAAAAGATGCACTTACAGATAATGGTCACTAGATGGTGCTGAAGGCACACAAATGAACAGACTATGCAATAGTTAGTGAAGACAGCACACTCCCCGCTTGACATCAGCCGATGTCACTATTAGAGTCCTCAACAGATAACAGTAGGAATAGTTCGGAAGTAGGTCTGATAAACAGTTTGGTCTCATTTTGTTTGAAAATCTTGACCTCAACTTTACGGACATGTCCGTCTTCACTTGGATACACTTTAGTAATGAGGCCCAAAGGCCAATGATTTCTTTGAGCCTGAGAGTCTTTAACAAGAACAATGTCATCAGGTTTTAGGTTGGGCTTAACTGTGTGCCATTTGGTTCTTGTCTGTAAGGTGGGAAGATATTGCTTCTTCCACCTATTCCAGAAAGTATCTTCAAGGCCTTGCACTTGTCTCCATTGGCGTTTGTAGAGATCTTTGGTTCCAAACTCTCCAGAAGGAGCACTCACTATTCCAGTCTTTTCGGTAAGTAGAGAGGCAGGTGTAAGCAGTATTGGATCTCCTGGGTCATTTGATATCGGAGCCAAGGGTCTGGCATTGATAATGGCAGAGACTTCGGCCATAAAGGTTGTAAGGCATTCATGAGAGAGTCTAGCATTGCCCACTTGTAGGAAGATAGAGTTCAAGATTCTGCGGGCTATGCCAATCATTCTTTCCCAGGCTCCTCCCATGTGAGAAGAATGAGGGAAATTGAAAATCCAAGTGCATCCTTGCTCACTAAGGAATCTTTTTACACTGTTATTATCCAAGTTGGAGAGAATCTTTAGCTCATTAGCAGCTCCAACAAAGTTTGTGCCTCTGTCAGAGCGGATTTGTTTTACAGGACCTCTGATTGCTATAAAGCGCCTGAGGGCATTTATGAAGCTAGAAGTGTCCATAGACTCAATAACTTCAATGTGGACGGCTCGAATTGACATACAACTGAAAATGACTGCCCATCGCTTGGAGCTAGCGTGGCTACTTCTTGTTTGGCGTGTGATAACGGACCAGGGACCAAACACGTCAAGGCCCACATTAGTAAATGGAGGGTCCATGCTAACCCTGTCGGATGGGAGATTGGCCATTTTTTGCGTTTGTAAACCCCCGCGTAGCTTGCGGCAAGTGATACATTTGAATATACATTTGTTAATACACCTTTTTGCACCATCGACCCACAGCCCAGCACCTCTTAATGCTCCTTCGGTGAATAGTCGGCCCTGGTGTTTTATCTTACTGTGGTAGTGCTCTACAAGCAAGGAAGCTAAATGATGATGACCAGGTATTATGATAGGATGTTTCTCATTAAACCCTAATTTGGCCTCTTTAAGCCGCCCTCCCACTCTTAGCAGACCATTCTCATCAAGGACTGGATCGAGCTTCACTAACACACTGTCTTTTGACACAAGTTTTTTGTTGTTGATGCAGTAGAGTTCCTTGGCGAATGTCTCTTGTTGCATGGAACAAATAATTCGATTTTTCGATTGTTCTAGCTCACTTACTGAGTATCCATTCTTACAATGGTGCCAACCTTTGCAGTTACATTCCATAACAAATGGGGCATGCTTGAAGGAACGGGCTACGTGTGCTAAGCAGGTGATAGCTCGCACGAGTGACTTACAGGTGGAAAACCTGATGAAACGGTGGCTACCGAGCTGATTGTTCGAATTTACAGTAAGTAGCACAGATACCTGGGGGCGGATTTCTTTGTCAGAATCTGCATCTAACAGCTCATATGAGTCACAGGCAGAAGAATGTTCTGAGTTGTATAGAAAAGCAGGACCCCTGAACCAAACTGTGTCCTTAAGGTGACTGGCAGCAACTGACCTGGTTGCTAAGTCTGCTGGGTTATGGTCAGTAGGTACAAAGTGCCATTGCTTTGGGAAAGTGGACCTCCTGATTCTTAACACTCGGTTGTTAACGTAAACGTAGAAACGCCTAGTTTGGTTGTAAATGTAGCCCAGGACCACTTTACTGTCTGTATAAAACTCGGTGTCTCGAATCTCTAGGTTTATCTCTGATGTAATTAATTCAGCTAGTTCAACGGCTAGTACAGCGGCACAGAGTTCTAACCTGGGTATTGTATGTTCGAGAAGTGGTGCGAGTTTTGCTTTGCCCATGACAAACCCTGTGTGGCACTGACCTTTGTTGTCTATAGTTTTAAGATAAGCTACAGCGGCAATTGCTTTGACGGACGCGTCAGAGAATACATAAAGTCTTTGTGTTTTTACTTCTGTGGATGGCACAGGAGCGTAAGAACGTGGAACATGCAGGTTAGATAAAGTCTTTAGGGAGTTTCTCCACTCTATCCATATGTTTCTTTTTTCAGGGGAAAGTGGGTGATCCCAATCCAATGTCTCCTGAGTTAAGTCTCTAAGTAGTGATTTGCCCTGGATTCTAACGGGGGCCGTGAATCCCAAGGGATCATAAAGACTGTTTATGGCAGACAGGACACCTCTACGGGTAAGGAGCTTCTCTTCCTGGCTGACTTGGAAGGTAAACGTGTCTGATTTTAGATCCCAGAGGAGACCAAGGCTATGTTATATAGGAAGGGAGTCAGTCCCTAAGTCTAGGCTCTGTAGGTCGTTTGAGTGGTCTTGAGAGGGAAATGCTTCTATCAGCTGCTTACTATTGGAGGCTATTTTGTGGAGTCTCAGGTTTGAGCATGCAAGCATGTCTTGAGCTCTCTTAACCACCTCAGCCCCTATAGCTTAAACACCCTTAAAGACCAGGCCACTTTTTACACTTCTGACCTACCCTACTTTCACCGTTTATTGCTCGGTCATGCAACTTACCACCCAAATGAATTTTACCTCCTTTTCTTCTCACTAATAGAGCTTTCATTTGGTGGTATTTCATTGCTGCTGACATTTTTACTTTTTTTGTTATTAATCGATTTGTTATTAATAATTTTGTTATTAATATTATATTAATATAATATTATATTAAATTTTGTTATTAATAATTTACAAATGGAAAAGGACTTAGGAAAACTAGAGGAATGGTCAAAAATATGGCAACTGAAATTTTATGTTGATAAGTGCAAGATAATGCACCTGGGACGTAAAAACCCAAGAGCAGAATATAAAATCAGTGATACAGTCCTAACCTCAGTATCTGAGGAAAGGGATTTAGGGGTCATTATTTCAGAAGACTTAAAGGTAGGCAGACAATGTCATAGAGCAGCAGGAAATGCTAGCAGAATGCATGGGTGTATAGGGAGAGGAATTACCAGTAGAAAGAGGGAGGTGCTCATGCCGCTCTACAGAGCACTAGTGAGACCTCATTTGGAGTATTGTGCTCAGTACTGGAGACCATATCTCCAGAAGGATATTGATACTTTGGAGAGAGTTCAGAGAAGAGCTACTAAACTGGTACATGGATTGCAGGATAAAACTTACCAGGAAAGATTAAAGGACCTTAACATGTATAGCTTGGAAGAAAGACGAGACAGAGGGGATATGATAGAAACTTTTAAATACATAAAGGGAATCAACAAGGTAAAAGAGGAGAGAATATTTAAAAGAAGAAAAACTGCTACAAGAGGACATAGTTTTGAATTAGAGGGGCATAGGTTTAAAAGTAATATCAGGAAGTATTACTTTACTGAGAGAGTAGTGGATGCATGGAATAGCCTTCCTGCAGAAGTGGTAGCTGCAAATACAGTGGAGGAGTTTAAGCATGCATGGGATAGGCATAAGGCCATCCTTCTTATAAGATAGGGCCAGGGGCTATCCATAGTATTTAGTATATTGGGCAGACTGGATGGGCCAAATGGTTCTTATCTGCCGACACATTCTATGTTTCTATGTTTCTATGTTTTTTTGGCAAAAAAATGACATTTTTCACTTTCAGTTGTAAAATTTTGCAAAAAAAACGACATCCATATATAAATTTTTCTCTAAATTTATTGTTCTACATGTCTTTGATTAAAAAAAAATGTTTGGGTAAAAAAAAAATGGTTTGGGTAAAAGTTATAGCGTTTACAAACTATGGTACAAAAATGTGAATTTCCGCTTTTTGAAGCAGCTCTGACTTTCTGAGCACATGTCATGTTTCCTGAGGTTCTACAATGCCCAGACAGTACAAACCCCCCACAAATGACCCCATTTCGGAAAGTAGACACCCTAAGGTATTCGCTGATGGGCATAGTGAGTTCATAGAACTTTTTATTTTTTGTCACAAGTTAGTGGAAAATGAGACTTTGTAAGAAAAAAATAAATAAAAAATCATTTATTTTTTTCTTACAAAGTCTCATATTCCACTAACTTGTGACAAAAAATAAAAACTTCTATGAACTCACTATGCCCATCAGCGAATACCTTGGGGTGTCTTCTTTCCAAAATGGGGTCACTTGTGGGGTAGTTATACTGCCCTGGCATTCTAGGGGCCCAAATGTGTGTTAAGTAGTTTGAAATCAAAATGTGTAAAAAATGACCAGTGAAATCTGAAAGGTGCTCTTTGGAATGTGGGCCCCTTTGCCCACCTAGGCTGCAAAAAAGTGCCACACATGTGGTATCGCCGTACTCAGGAGACGTTGGGGAATGTGTTTTGGGGTGTCATTTTACATATACCCATGCTGGGTGAGATAAATATCTTGGTCAAATGCCAACTTTGTATAAAAAAATTGGAAAAGTTGTCTTTTGCCAAGATATTTCTCTCACCCAGCATGAGTATATGTAAAAAGACACCCCAAAACACATTGCCCAACAAGTTAGCGGAAATTGATTTTATTTATTTTTTTCTCACAAAGTCTCCCTTTCCGCTAACTTGGGACAAAAATTTAAATCTTTCATGGACTCAATATGCACCTCACGGAATACCTGGGGGTGTCTTCTTTCCGAAATGGGGTCACATGTGGGGTATTTATACTGCCCTGGCATTCTAGGGGCCCTAAAGCGTGAGAAGTCTGGAATATAAATGTCTAAAAATTTTTACGCATTTGGATTCCGTGAGGGGTATGGTGAGTTCATGTGAGATTTTATTTTTTGACACAAGTTAGTGGAATATGAGACTTTGTAAGAAAAAAAAAAATAATTTCCGCTAACTTGGGCCAAAAAAATGTCTGAATGGAGCCTTACAGGGGGGTGATCAATGACAGGGGGGTGATCAGGGAGTCTATATGGGGTGATCACCCCCCTATAAGGCTCCATTCAGATGTCCGTATGTGTTTTGCGGATCCGATCCATCTATCAGTGGATCCGTAAAAATCATGCGGACGTCTGAATGAAGCTTTACAGGGGGGTGATCAATGACAGGGGGGGTAATCAATGACAGGGAGGTGATCAGGGAGTCTATATGGGGTGATCACCAGTCATTGATCACGCCCCTGTAAGGCTCTATTCAGACGTCCGTATGCGTTTTGCGGATCCGATCCATCTATCAGTGGATCCGTAAAAATCATGCGGACGTCTGAATGAAGCTTTACAGGGGGGTGATCAATGACAGGGGGGTAATCAATGACAGGGGGGTGATCAGGGAGTCTATATGGGGTGATCACCACAGTCATTGATCACGCCCCTGTAACGCTCCATTCAGACGTCCGTATGCGTTTTGCGGATCCGATCCATCTATCAGTGGATCCGTAAAAATCATGCGGACGTCTTAATGGAGCTTTACAGGGGGGTGATCAATGACAGGGGGGTAATCAATGACAGGGGGGTGATCAGGGAGTCTATATGGGGTGATCAGGGGCTAATAAGGGGTTAATAAGTGACAGGGGGGGGGTGTAGTGTAGTGTGGTGCTTGGTGCTACATATTGCTGAGCTATCTGTGTCCTCTGGTGGTCGATCCAAACAAAAGGGACCACCAGAGGACCAGGTAGCAGGTATATTAGACGCTGTTAGCAAAACTGCGTCTAATATACCTGTTAGGGGTTAAAAAAATCACATCTCCAGCCTGCCAGCGAACGATCGCCGCTAGCAGGCTGGAGATCCACTCGCTTACCTTCCGATCCTGTGAACGCGCGCGCCTGTGTGCAAAACACATACAGACGTCTGAATGGAGCCTTACAGGGGGGTGATCACCCCAAATAGATTCCCTGATCACCCCCCTGTCATTGATCACCCCCTTGTAAGGCTCCATTCAGACGTCCATATGATTTTTACGGATCCACTGATACATGGATCGGATCCGCAAAACACATACGGACGTCTGAATGGAGCCTTACAGGGGGGTGATCAATGACAGGGGGTGATCACCCCATATAGACTCCCTGATCACCCCCCTTTCATTGATCACCCCCCTGTCATTGATCACCCCCCTGTAAGGCTGCATTCAGATGTCCGTATGTTTTTTACGGATCCACGGATACATGGATCGGATCCGCAAAACACATACAGACGTCTGAATGGAGCCTTACAGGGGGGTGATCAATGACAGGGGTGATCACCCCATATAGACTCCCTGATCACCCCCCTGTCATTGATCACCCCCTTGTAAGGCTCCATTCAGACGTCTGTATGATTTTTACGGATCCACTGATACATGGATCGGATCCGCAAAACACATACGGACATCTGAATGGAGCCTTATAGGGGGGTGATCAATGACAGGGGGGTGATCACCCCATATAGACTCCCTGATCACCCCCCTGTCATTGATCACCCCCTGTCATTGATCACCCCCCTGTAAGGCTGCATTCAGATGTCCGTATGTTTTTTACGGATCCACGGATACATGGATCGGATCCGCAAAACACATACGGACATCTGAATGGAGCCTGACAGGGGGGTGATCAATGACAGGGGGGTGATCACCCCATATAGACTCCCTGATCACCCCCCTGTCATTGATCACCCCCCTGTCATTGATCACCCCCCTGTCATTGATCACCCCCCTGTAAGGCTGCATTCAGATGTCCGTATGTTTTTTACGGATACATGGATCGGATCCGCAAAACACATACGGACATCTGAATGGAGCCTGACAGGGGGGTGATCAATGACAGGGGGGTGATCACACCATATAGACTCCCTGATCACCCCCCTGTCATTGATCACCCCCCTGTCATTGATCACTCCCCTGTAAGGCTCCATTCAGACATTTTTTTGGCCCAAGTTAGCGGAAATTTATTGGCAAAAGACAACTTTTCCCATTTTTTTTATACAAAGTTGGCATTTGACTGAGATATTTATCTCACCCAGCATGGGTATATGTAAAATGACACCCCAAAGCACATTGCCCAACTTCTCTTGAGTACGGCAATACCAGATGTGTGACACTTTTTTGCAGCCTAGGTGGGCAAAGGGGCCCACATTCCAAAGAGCACTTTTCGGATTTCACCAGCCATTTTTTACAGATTTTGATTTCAAACTACTTTGCACGCATTTGGGCCCCTAAAATGCCAGGGCAGTATAACTACCCCACAAGTGACCCCATTTTGGAAAGAAGACACCCCAAGGTATTTCGTGATGGGCATAGTGAGTTCATGGAAGTTTTTATTTTTTGTCACAAGTTAGTGGAATATGAGACTTTGTAAGAAAAAAAATAAATAAAAATAATCATTTTCCGCTAACTTGTGACAAAAAATAAAAAATTCTAGGAACTCGCCATGCCCCTCACGGAATACCTTGGGGTGTCTTCTTTAGAAAAATGGGGTCACTTGTGGGGTAGTTATACTGCCCTGGCATTCTAGGGGCCCAAATGTGTGGTAAGTAGTTTGAAATCAAAATCTGTAAAAAATGGCCGGTGAAATCCGAAAGGTGCTCTTTGGAATGTGGGCCCCTTTGCCCTCCTAGGCTGCAAAAAAGTGTCACACATGTGGTATCTCCATACTCAGGAGAATTTGGGCAATGTGTTTTGGGGTGTCATTTTACATATACCCATGCTGGGTGAGAGAAATATCTTGGCAAAAGACAACTTTTCCCATTTTTTTATACAAAGTTGGCATTTGACCAAGATATTTATCTCACCCAGAATGGGTATATGTAAAATAACACCCCAAAACACATTGCCCAACTTCTCCTGAGTACGGAGATACCAGATGAGCACCTTTCGGATTTCACCGGCCATTTTTTACAGATTTTGATTTCAAACTACTTACCACACATTCGGGCCCCTAGAATTCCAGGGCAGTATAACTACCCCACAAGTGACCCCATTTTGGAAAGAAGACACCCCAAGGTATTCGCTGATGGGCATAGTGAGTTCATAGAAGTTTTTATTTTTTGTCACAAGTTAGTGACTTTGTAAGAAAAAAAAATAAATCATAATTTTCCGCTAACTTGTGACAAAAAATAAAAAGTTCTATGAACTCACTATGCCCATCAGCGAATACCTTAGGGCAGGGGTACTCAACTAGTTTTATTAAAGGTTCACATACCTGGGTCTGCAGTCAGGTGAAGGTCCGAGCTGAACGCCAACAGTAAAGATGCCATGCGATCATGTGATCCATGCGCGTGGGGCGCTCTGACGTTATAGTGGAGCGCCCCGGGTAAGTCCCAGAATTAGTAATGGCCACATTAGTGCCCCAGTAAGAATAATGTCCCCATTAGTGCCCCCAGTAAGAGTATTGCCCCCATTAGTGCCCCCCTTCTCTGCTTTTGCAAAAAAATAAAATAAAATTTGCATTCACCTGGCTGCGGTGAACATTCGCTGCTGACTGCACGCTCAGGACCGGTGCTCCAACGTGATGACGTCTTGTAGGTCCTGTCTTGAGCTTCTAGTCAGCAGGGAGTGTTCTCCACAGCGTGAGCAAATGGAGGTGGAGGTACCGTAATTTTATTAATTTTTTTACTAGCACAAGTTGCGGTGGAGGTAACGGCTGTACTAATGGGCGTTCCATGATGGAAGCGCTCATTAGTAAGGGTACTTTCACACTTGCAGAAGGACGGATCCGACAGGCTGCTCACCCTGTCAGATCCATTTTGCCACTACTTCGCCGTGCCGCTGCTCTGTGCCCATCGACTATAATGGGGATGGGGGCAGAGCTACGGCGCAGCCAGACTGAGAGGCCGCCAGACTAAAAGTACTACATGTCCGACTTTTTCGTCTGGCGGCCTCACGCCGTGCACTGCCATGCTGCACCGTAGCTCCACTCCCGTTATAGTCAATGGGGAGTGGCAGTCCGGCGAAATAGCGGCAGGACGGATCTGACAGGGTGAACAGCCTGTCGGATCCGTCCTGCCGCAAGTGTGAAAGGAGCCTAACAGTCCTTACACGAAAATTCTGGCACCGGCAAGGGAACTAAAATACCAGCCTTGCTGGTGAACTACTGGCCGGGTGGCAACCCAAGCCACAGAACAGACATATGATAGTTTTGTTCCGCATCCAATTCCCATTATTGGGGGATTGGATGCGGCCCCTTAATTACAATGGGGCCACAAGAGATGCAGACAGCACACTGTGTGCTGTCTGCATCTTTTTCCGCTCCATTGAAACTAAGGGGTCCGCATCCAATGCCCCAATAATGGGAATTGGATGCGGAACAAAACTATCATGGTTTGATGGGGCTTAATCACTTTATTTAATCAGGTTACCTAAAGAAGATGGCCCAGGGGAGATGGGAACATGACACTGGAGTCAGTGACGTGTTCCCGCCTCTCTGTAGCCCTCTCCACGCACCCCTTACTTTCCAAATGTGACATTTATTTCATTGGTGGCAGTGGTGATGTCCCTCCCCTCTCCAGCAGCAGGTAAGTGTCCTTTGGAGCTTGAAGCTCCCTTACCTGCTGCCGCTGCTGCAGGGGAGGAGGGACCTGTGAGCGCACTGAGGGAGAAAGCGCTGGTGCCTGCATGTGGAGGGAGCCGTCTCTCACTGCGGCCCTGGGAAGGAGGAAGTGCGCCGGTAAGCTCCGCCTCTTGCACGTACCAGAGTGTGCAGGAGGAGGAGCGCTACATGTGGAGGAAGCCCTGTCTCACTGCGCTCTGGGACAGGAGGAAGTGCGCCGGTAAGCTCCTCCTCCTGCACGGCACAGTGTGCAGGAGATAGTGATGGGAAGTTCGGATCTTTTAGGTGAATCGGTTCATTTGAATCAGCTCATTCGGATCAGAATCGGATCTTCGGTTCACTTGGCGAGTCAGACTGCTGAGCTGACTCGCAAGTGAACTGAAGACTCTAGGTGCCGGTGCGCATGCGCAGCTGCTGACTCAGTCAGTGACACTGCAGTGAGTCGGCTCTTCAGCTCTCTGAAGTTGAACTCGTCTCTGATTAGTATTGAGTGAGTCAGGAAGAGTGATTTTTTTATAGTATAGGGAAGCTGAGGCTGACGTTGGACAGGCGGACAGGAGGAAGCTGTCACTGTGGTGTGCAATGTGAATTGTTGTCTGTTGTGCATTGTTCCCCACAGTGACAACAGTCTGACACTGACAGTAGTACAACGAACCAAGTGAAGTGAAATGTGAATGCACAGGGAAAACTATGTGCTGAACTGTGTCATCTGTCCCTTCTCTTATCTCTGCTCCTGTCCCTTAATCTTATCACTGCTGCAACAAGAGCCACAGCCTCAGTGTAACCTGTTCTACAGTCTGACTCTCGGCCTCAGTGTGACCTGTTCTACAGTCTGACTCACGGCTCTTCTAACTCAATGAATCGAATGAGTCACTAACTGAGTCGGATCTTTAGGTTCTTGTGACTCATTCGATTCCTTTAGACTCCCTGACCCTGCACTACTCCGAGGACTGGAGTCAGAGCTGCTAGTGTGCTGTGCTTGCCTCGCCCCCTCAGCTCTGGTCGGTGATTGGTTGGTGGGCGGGGAGGGGAGGGGCTGGCAGAAGCAGCTTCCACTCTAAGATCATATTACGCTCCTCCCGAGTCCCTCCCTCAGGCTCCTGCTGCCAGCGTGAGGTGAGCTGAGCGTCTCTGTCAGCATTGCTGTGTGCTGTGATGAGCCGATTCAAACGGATCGGATCACTCTGAACTGAATCGATTGGAGGAGCGCTCTGAAGGATGGCCGGGGTCCGGACAACTGGCGGCCGCGGTCCGTATTTGGACCGCGGTCCGCCAGTTGAGTACCCCTGCCTTAGGGTGTCTACTTTCCGAAATGGGGTCATTTGTGGGGTGTTTGTACTGTCTGGCCATTGTAGAACCTCAGGAAACATGACAGGTGCTCAGAAAGTCAGAGCTGCTTCAAAAAGCGGAAATTCACATTTTTGTACCATAGTTTGTAAACGCTATAACTTTTACCCAAACCATTTTTTTTTTACCCAAACATTTTTTTTTTATCAAAGACATGTAGAACAATAAATTTAGAGAAAAATGTATATATGGATGTCGTTTTTTTTTTGCAAAATTTTACAACTGAAAGTGAAAAATTTCATTTTTTTGCAAAAAAATCGTTAAATTTCGATTAATAACAAAAAAAGTAAAAATGTCAGCAGCAATGAAATACCACCAAATGAAAGCTCTATTAGTGAGAAGAAAAGGAGGTAAAATTCATTTGGGTGGTAAGTTGCATGACCGAGCAATAAACCGCTAAAGTTGTGGAGTGCCGATTTGTAAAAAAGGGCCTGGTCACTAGGGGGGTATAAACCTGTGGTCCTTAAGTGGTTAAGAAGTTTCTGTGTTCCTCTTTAACAAGAAAGCAATGAAACATCTGCTGAATGTCCGCCATGAAGGCAACAGAGTCTTTACGAAAACGAAGCAGTACTCCTAGGAGCTTGTTGTTAAGATCTGGACCTGAAAGCAGGACGTCGTTTAAGGAGACGCCTTCATATTTAGCACTAGAGTCAAACATTACTCTAATTTGACCTGGTTTCTTTGGGTGGTAAACCCCGAATATGGGTAAATACCAACATTCTTCTGAGTTTTTAAGGGTGGGAGCTACCTCAGCATGACCATTCTCAAATATTTTCCTCATGAAAGTAAAGAAGTGATCTTTCATTTCTGGCTTCTTGTGGAAGCTACGTCTTAGAGAGACAAAACGTCTGTAGACTTGCTCTCTGTTGTTAGGCAAACGTTGCCTTTGAGGCCTGAAGGGAAGAGGTGCGACCCAACTATTTGTTTCATCCTTACTGATTTCCTTTTGCATGGTTTCTAAAAACAATCTGTCTTCGTGGGACATTGCTACCTGATTGTCCTCCTTGGTCCTTTGGAACACTGAGCAACCTAAGTGGTCTTCGTCACTGTCACAAGCTATGTCATGGTCTACAGAGTCTATGAAAGAACAAGGTAGTTGAGTACTATGTGGCAGTTCCTTTATGAGTAAGTTGTTTTTACATGGTTGGAAAATAGAGGGACGTCCATTATCTAATGTGCTTGTGAGCATACTATTAATGGAGGTTGGTTTGTGTATGCTTCCTAAGCAGACATCTCCTACTATGGCCCATCCTAGGTCATGCCTTTGGGCATAAGGAGCATGATGTGGGCCATTATTCTGTTCTCTAGTTTTATGAACTTGTAAGATATCTCTCCCTAGGAGTAGGATTATCTGAGCATTAGGATCGAGTTTTGGTAAGAGATGGGCTATACGCTGTAAATGGGGGTGATGTATGGCTACCTCTGGTGTAGGGATCTCGTGTCTATTATCAGGGATTTGGTTACATTCAGTAATAGTTGGTAAGGAAAGACACGTTTTACCATCTATGGATTCAATTAGGTAGCCACTAGCTCTCCTCCCCGCTGTTTCTACAGTACCCGCACAAGTCTTTAGAGAATAAGGAGTGTTAGGCCCTTTGATGTTGAAAATGTCAAAGAAAGTAGATTTGGCTAGGGACGCATTACTTTGGTCATCTAGGATAGCGTAAATGTTGATGGCTTTGTCTCTGCAGCCCTTTGGGTATACTTTTGTTAGGCAGATTTTTGAGCAGGACCTGCCGCCTATGAGTCCTTTACAGACTTCAGTGCATTGTGAAGTAACTGCTGGTGGGTTAGCTTCAGAGTTACTTTCCTCCCCGCCATGCTCTCTGGCACTGTTACTCTGTGATGAGGTCCATGGGAAAGGCCCAGGATGTAGGGCCGTGTTGTGATCTGAGTTGTTGCATTCTGTGCATTTTACACTAACCTGACAGTCTTTGGCAATATGTGATGTCGATGAGCAGCACTTGTAGCAAATGCAGTTCTCCTTGAGGAAGGCTTTGCGATCTCCTATGGACATTTCTCTAAAGGCTCTGCACTTCAGAAGAGGGTGTGGCTTCTTGTGTAGAGGGCACTGCTTACCAGGATCTTTGACTGTTTCGCGGCTGGCGGAGCTGTAATGCCTGTAAGAATCTGCAGGTGAAATGTTAGTTTTGTGCACTGCCACTGATCCTTTGTGTGGTCTGTGGTCATAGGGAGTGGCACAAGACTGTGATAGATCAAATCTAGGGTCATTACGAATATTAGCTTCTAGCCTTACAAAGTCAACAAACACACTGAAGGGAGGGAATGGCACATTGTGGATATGTTTGTACCTTGACCCGTGGGAGACCCATTTCTCCTGCAGGTTGTGGGGAAGCTTTAATACAATAGGCTTGACACCTCTGGCAGTGTCGAGGAAAGCAAGCCCCGGTAAATCCCCTTCAGCTTTGGCAACCTGTAATTCCATCAGTAGGTCACTTAAATCTCTAAGTTTCTGGAACCCTTTGCTAGATATTTTAGGGAATTCGTCAATTCTTTTAAACAACGCGTCCTCTATGGCCTCTGCAGAACCATAACATTCATCAAGTCTATCCCAGATCATTTTTAGGCCAATCTCTGGGTAGTTTATATTAATATCCCTGATTCTCTTGGCATGTTCTACAGAGTCTTTTCCAAGCCGATCTACAAGGAAGTCTATCTCCTCACTGTGTGACAGACCCAAGTCTTTTGTAATGTTATAAAAGGAGGCCCGCCATGCTCTCTAGTTTTCAGGGCGATCACTGAACTTCGCCAGTCCCTTTGTAACTAGTTCACGTTTAGTAAAGAACCTGGCAAAGTCTATTGTGCTCTGGTTACTACTAAGGTTGGTTGGAGGTGGAAAGTCACAGTGAGAATGTGGTGGGCGATCATACCTGTATGGAGTCTCTGACTTAGGCCAGCCCATATCATACCGTCTTGTGGGATAAGGTGGCTCTGCAGGCTGGACTGGAAGCTGGCTTCCTCGGTGAGCAGGGAAGTTAGCTGGAGTTTTGTCACGTGGCTCTGGGCTCTCTTGTTTGTAGGACTGGGTTCCAAGCGTGACTCTTTCTTTTGGACGGTATGATTCTTCTGTGGCATAGGTGACGTCTTCGGTTCCTGGGAATGGATCGGCATTGCTGTTTGGTCTAGAGCAGTGATGGTGAACCTCTTAGAGACCAAGTGCCCAAACTGCAACCCAAAACCCACTTATTTATCGCAAAGTGCCAACACGGCAATTTAACCTGAACACCAATATCCTATACACTCACCTAAAGAATTATTAGGAACACCTGTTCTATTTCTCATTAATGCAATTATCTAGTCAACCAATCACATGGCAGTTGCTTCAATGCATTTAGGGGGGTGGTCCTGGTCAAGACAATCTCCTGAACTCCAAACTGAATGTAGGAATGGGAAAGAAAGGTGATTTAAGCAATTTTGAGTGTGGCATGGCTGTTGGTGCCAGACGGGCCGGTCTGAGTATTTCACAATCTTCTCAGTTACTGGGATTTTCACGCACAACCATTTCTAGGGTTTACAAAGAATGGTGTGAAAAGGGAAAAACATCCAGTATGCGGCAGTCCTGTGGGCAAAAATGCCTTGTGGATGCTAGAGGTCAGAGGAGAATGGGCCGACTGATTCAAGCTGGTAGAAGAGCAACGTTGACTCAAATAACCACTCGTTACAACCGAGGTATGCGCAAAGCATTTGTGAAGCCACAACACGCACAACCTTGAGGTGGATGGGCTACAACAGCAGAAGACCCCACCGGGTACCACTCATCTCCACTACAAATAGGAAAAAGAGGCTACAATTTGCACGAGCTCACCAAAATTGGACTGTTGAAGACTGGAAAAATGTTGCCTGGTCTGATGAGTCTTGATTTCTGTTGAGACATTCAAATGGTAGAGTCCGAATTTGGCGTAAACAGAATGAGAACATGTATCCATCCTCTGATGGCTACTTCCAGCAGGATAATGCACCATGTCACAAAGCTCGAATCATTTCAAATTGGTTTCTTGAACATGACAATGAGTTCACTGTACTAAAATGGCCCCCACAGTCACCAGTTCTCAACCCAATAGAGCATCTTTGGGATGTGGTGGAACGGGAGCTTCATGCCCTGTATGTGCATCCCTCAAATCTCCATCAACTGCAAGATGCTATCCTATCAATATGGGCCAACATTTCTAAAGAATGCTATCAGCACCTTGTGGAATCAATGCCACGTAGAATTAAGGCAGTTCTGAAGGCAAAGGGGGTTTAACACCGTATTAGTATGGTGTTCCTAATAATTCTTTAGGTGAGTGTATCTTCCATGTACTTTATCATTTAGCTATAATAACCTGCCTACATTCAATGTGCTGCCTGTGCTGTTCATAGCATGTCCTGCACTGATGAATGGCAGGAAAAGTCTAAGGCATATTGGTGCACCATAGACTTTCTCCAGGGTGCGAGTGCCCACAGAGAGGGCTCTGAGTGCCGCCTCTGGCACCCGTGCCATAGGTTCGCCATCACTGGTCTAGAGTGTTGACGGACGTACTCTGAAGTGCGTTGTACAGGATCTTGCTGGCCGAGTTCTGGGCTAAGCACACTGCGGTGACTTCCGGTTTTCGGGTATTCCATTGCTTCCAAGAACTCTGCTTCAGCTATGGCGGCTGCAGTTTCTTTCTCTACGGCGAGTTTCTCTAGCTTTGCATCTAAGAGGACCTTTTGCATGTCTATTGAAGCCTGTTGCTTTGCTTTCTCAGCCTCTAGCTTTGCATCTAAGAGGACCTTTTGCATGTCTATTGAAGCCCGTTGCTTTGCTTTCTCAACCTCTAGCTTTGCATCTAAGAGGACCTTTTGCATGTCTATTGAAGCCTGTTGCTTTGCTTTCTCAGCCTCTAGCTGTGCCTTTTCTTCTTTCATCTTCATTTCTTGTTCGGCAAAGGCTGCTTTGACCTTCGCGGCTTCTGCCTTTGCGCGGGCAATGGTAGCCGCATTGCTAACGGAAGACGACTTAGTGGAACCATCCTTTCTTGATCTTGTCTTGTAGCTTGATACTGTGCTACACGACATGGTGTTGGTGAAGACACTTAACTGCGTGGAGACTACTGTGCTGTGGAATGCCGGTCGCTGTGCTTAGAGAGCGGTCACAGTATGCAATCAAATGTGTCTACATTGCTTGAAGCGGCTATCCCCTTGCAGCACTGGACTGTATAGAAGTCGCTGTGGTGTCCGTTTGCAGATATTGCGTGGACCGTAACAGACTTCTGTGTAGTCAGGTGAGTCTCTCTCGCTAGAAGTCGTCATTTACTGTCCTCTTCTCACAACATGTACACCCGGGGTCTATATGCAGTTCAACAGGCAGATATCACCATTCTACTAGTTAATAAGATGAGACTTCTTTCTGTAATCTGTGGTTTTATTAACCGGCAGTAGATAAGGTAAACTATAAGAAAATGAACATACAAGAACTGAATATACAGTACAGTGTACACAAAACTTACACAAAAACATTAATGAATCCCTTACCGACGATGCTTTAATAAGAGACACACAATGTGTAGCTGCTCCTTCCATGAGGTGAGGAGAAAAGGAAGCAGGAGCCTGTCTCTTTCCCAGAAAGCACTGTGAGCAGGAAGTCAGGTGACCTAATGAATATGCATAACTTAACAAGGCAAAAGATGCACTTACAGATAAAGGTCACTAGATGGTGCTGAAGGCACACAAATGAACAGACTATGCAATAGTTAGTGAAGACAGCACAGTGTTTATTCAAACATTTGTGTATAACAAAATGCAGATAAGCTGTATCACAAAACGCAGGTGGCTTGGTGTTTGTTCACACAGAAGGAAAGTCCATAAAGAATAAAAGTCACCTTTTCTCCTGGGTTTTAATTCACACCCTGTTAGCAGTTCAGCCTCATCAAGTCCATAGGCGGCCTGTTCGCCTTTATAGGAGCCTGACTCCTCCAGCCCAGCTCAAACCTCAAATTCCACCACAGCCCTCAGTTCACAACACACAGACTCCTGAGCTCCACTGTCAGAGAGAGCTAAATCCACATCACCTGTCAGTGCTGGCTGGTTTTTATGCCTCGCAAAACCCGGCCCGGAACATGGAGAGTAGCCATCCACCCAACACTTTGACTACTCCCAGTAAGAGCCATCCCGGATCAGCTATGACAGCCATGTTAACGCTCAAGGTGTCAATTAGCAATAGCTGCTGCTGACACACAAAATACCTGCTCTTACTTCACCGAGGCCAGGAACCTCGGTGACACATACCTTCCATCCACGACGGTCCCTTGCACCTTCCAACAATATATATAGATTTATAAAAACAAATTAAATAGAATACTCACATATAGGTTGTTTATGCCCTTTCAGACAAACTTTACCCCCAAGATGATTACATTCTGCATTTTTGCATTCTTGCTGTAGTACTGATGAAACCTGTCATGGTCCTCCAGCTGTTTTCTGGAAAATGTCTGTTTCTTTCAAGCATTCTTCTGTATGCAGATTACTACCATGGTTACATGCTCACGACCATTTGTATTTTGCAGTCCGCATACCAGACTAGCCAATAAGACGATCCTAATGCCGGCTGACAGGTTTTGATACCCGCAGTCCATGACTGCGGGGATCAGAACCTTCTAAAATGTATTTATAATATTTCCCCCCCTGCAGCCCTCAATGTGCCCCCTCCTCATTTTATGAATGGCCGGGCGGGCGAACCACCGCACGCGATTCCCCCACTTCCCCCATTTTCAGGATGGCCGGGCGGTTTTGCAGTGTGTCAGCATACAGCTGACATTCTGCTTGAAACGGCCGACATCGGTGCTGGCACCGATGTCAGCTGTTGAGCCTCTTCCATGCCGCGGTCCATAGGGACCGCTGCATGGAAGGGGTTAACAGGGAGGGAGCTCCCTCTCACATCGGGCGCTGCTGTGCCGTTGCAGCCACCCGATACTTGACGGGATCACAGAGGGAGGGGGCTCCCTCCTTCATCAGCCGCTGCTCTGTTGTGGCAGCGTCTGATGGTTACCATGGCAACCAGACGCCTTCACAGGCTTCCGCCTTGCCATGGTATAGCTAAGTCGGATCAGGCTTCTGCTAAAGGCAGCAGCCTGATCAGGCTAAGTAAGTGTAAAGTCACAGTACACTACAGTACACGATATAGTGTACTGTGGTGTATTATATAGGCATCAGACCCACTGGATCTTCAAGAACCAAGTGGGTCTGGGTCAAAAAAGAAGTGAAAAAATAAATAAATCAATTTCTTCTTATAGCCGCACATTTATCACTAATAAAAAAAAAAAATAATACACTACACATGTTTGATATCACCGCGTCCGTAGCAACCTAATCTCTGAAAGTGTCATGTTACTTTTACCACACAGTGAACGCCATAAAAAAAAAAAAAGAAAAGACTATGATGAAATTGAAATTTTGCCTCAGTTCCACGAAAAGGTAATAAAAGTGATCAAAAAAGTCGTATGTACACCACAATGGTACCAATCAAACCGTCACCTCATCCTGTGAAAAATAAGTCCCTACATGAGACAATCGCCCAGAAAATTAAAAAAATATGGATCTCAGACTATGGATACACTAAAACAAGTATGCAAACCTTCAGGGCCAGCGTCAGCTCCCGGCATACCCGGTCAAGTGCCGGGGCCCACTGTCCCTTAGGTGGCCCACTGTCCCTTAGGTGGCCCACTCTTTTCCGCGCAGGTCCCTTTAAACATTTACTGTTGCTGTGCTGCTGCCATCTTCCAGGATCTCCAGGCCTGCGAGACAGATCGGAGGACAGCAGGGGCGGAGTTGATCAGCAGCGCAGCTGCAGAAGACAGAACGCTGCATAGCAGCTGAGCTGGAAGAAATCAGGAGTTTAGACAGGTGTGTGTGAGTGTGACCAGTAACATGGCGGCCGCTTATCGCATCAGGAGGGTTAAGTGCCACAGAATGCTGCCAGTGTATGGGACAGGAGAAGGGCTAGTGAATTAGGGTGCGGTGGTATTAATTATATGACCAGTCGCAATATGTGTAAATCTCCCTCAGCAGCTAGCACACAACAGACACCATTCATAGCTTCACCTCCTCCAACACAGCCTGTCACCATTAGCACAGATATGGCCAGCATCCAGGTCACATCAGCCCCAAAAGCTCTTCATCCTTCCAGTCATGTGAACCCCCACAGATTCATCCTGTCACTCAGCATGGACAGGGGCCCCCAAAATCCACAACAGGGTTCACTGGTGCTTATAGGAAAGGAAGCAGAGAAGGAGATGTCAGTGGAGTCCAGCCTTCAGTCAGCATGAGGAGAGCTGCTCCTTCCCCTCATTCATGGCTTCACCTGGCTCTGAGGAGAGCAGCCACTTTCCTAAATGCCCTGGAGAAGCAGTCCTCAGTCCCTTCACTGTCTTTGGTGCTGAGTTTGTCTTCCCTCCCTTTGATCCACAGATGAATAAGTGGGTAGGACAGACTGCAGTCATACAAGCCTTGCACAATTGTCAGCACGGCCATAACGGATAAGCCTACTCCCTCACTGAGGCTTCACACATAATTTTTTCAAAATACCACGCTGGATAATACGAAATTGTAAGGCTACATGCACACGTCGGTGAAAAACGGACATGGTGGACTTTTTTTTAACGGCCATCACACGTTATTTATTTTTATTTTTTTCGTTTTTTTAAATTTTTATTGAATAAATCAGTACAATACAAAAATAGAGCAGAAGAGAAGTAAACAAACTCCTCTACTCTTACATATAAGAAAAACAGAATACAGGTCTGTCAAATATTAATTATACAATAAGTATGATAAGACGGCATCCAAGGGGTTAATCGGTAAAGAATATCCCATGGAAAATATACTTTAGAAAAAGCACATTTAAAAACCAGGTGGCAATTATTGATCTAAAATGTCTGTTAATTACCTTAAGTCTTAGTGATATGATCCATCCGAGACGGTCCCAAGCGGGAGCAGCAGCACCGTCTGAGCAACTCAACGTCCAACCATCTAAGAAGGTTTAGGAAATAAGTAGATGGGAAGATAGATGGGGTAGGCCCTAGAAGTTGTATATCTAAGGATAATGTTGATAGTGTTAATCCCTGTCTAATAGCCTCTAAAGAAAATCCATTGACTCCAGTTCTTTAGAAACTTATGATGGGATCTCAGTTCCCATGAGGATAACTCCTCTAATCGGTAAATTTGATCTATTTTCTGATACCATTGATCCAAAGAGGGAACTTCAGAGGATAACCATAGTGTAGGGATCAGCAATTTTGCAGCATTCTCTAGATGTTTGAAAAGAAGTAGATTAGGGGGGGAGGGGTTACGAGGATAAAGATTCAGGAGGGCAACTTCCGGAGACGGAGTAATATTAGAATTGCAAATCTTGTTACTGATTTGAAAAACCTTTTCCCACCAATTAAGTAAAATTGGGCAGGTCCTTCATATGTGGATAAAAGCGCCCCTTTCTTTTGAGCATCTCCAACATGTGTCAGATGCTGTAACTGAATATAAGCATCTCTTGTCTGGGGTTTTATATCATCTTGTGATGATTTTATAGTTATTCTCCTGAATCCTGACACACCTTGAGGTTTTATGTGAAGAGTTATATATGATGCAGGTATCCTCCGGTGAGAGACT
Organism: Bufo bufo; assembly: GCF_905171765.1. Taxonomy (NCBI): domain Eukaryota; kingdom Metazoa; phylum Chordata; class Amphibia; order Anura; family Bufonidae; genus Bufo; species Bufo bufo. The sequence goes on from NC_053391.1 coordinate 217,120,098, forward strand.
TATATTTAGGTCTTTTTCCCAAAGTCTTATGAAAGCAGGCGTTAGGGCTTCAGGAGGAGTTCTCAACCTGTTGTACCATTGTGAGATCAGTTTATGTGGGGTGGAATCACGAGAGATAATATGTTCAAGCCAGGTAATAGGGCGTAACAATGTATGTAATTGTACGTTTTGAGACATGTATGCTCTTAAGAAATGGAGCCCATTAAAACTTGAGAGCGGGCTTTTTAAGAGATCACATATCTCTTTTATGGAGAGTAGTTTGCCTTCTTTGTATAGATCTATCAGTTTCAGATTAGACTGAGCTATTTCAGTGGGAAGGCTGCTCTGTAAGGCCAGGGGGGCTAAGTGAAAAATATCCTCTATTTTGAGGACAGGAGATGGGAGTATCACACGTTAGTTTTAAGACCAATGGCAGTCTATGAGGTTATTCACACTGCTATTTGTTTGACAGCCAGTGAATAACGGATGTCAAAAAATAGAACATGTTCTATCTTGTCCGGTTTTCACTGACCGACTTCCCCCATACAAATAAATTAGTCCGTTTTTAACGTCCGTTTCGCAGAATGGCATCAGTGAAAAACAGTCAGTAAAAAATGGATAGTTTATCCGTTTTTTAATGGACTTTTTTTTCACTGTCATGTGCATATAACCTAAGACCTCCTATAAAGCACTGCCTTTTTTTTCTACTGTTTTTAATGACTTTTTGTTGTTAATGACGTGTGTTGTGCAAAATGCCACAAGGGGGCCCACTGAGGCTTCATCGCCCAAGGGCCCACATGAACCTGGAGCCGGCCCTGCAAACCTTACTTTGATTTGTTATTATGATTAAATGGTATATTAGAATATTAGATCTAACCAACAATGAACCTCATTTGTTAAAAAGCAAATGGGTAAAACCCTTTATCAGCTCCACTCTTCTAGACTGGCGTGCACGGTGAGCCGGAGCTCCAACAGAAGATAAGAACAAGAATACATTGCTGCTGTCTCTGATAAAACCGTATACTTTATTTAGAAGATTACATGCAGAAACATTCTGATGCGTTTTGGGCTATATGGCCCTTTGTCAAAATTGGTACTTTTGACAAAGGGCACATATAGCACAAAACGCGTCAAGTTTGTTCCTGCATGTAATTTTTTTAAATAAAGTATCTGGTTTAATCTGAGATGGCCGTGCTGGACTATCATTCTTATAATTTGTCTAAGCAGTCTAAGGGAACACTGACCTTGTTGCCCATAGCAACCAATTACTGCTCAGCTTTTCTTTCCTTAAACTGCTTTGATCCGAAGGTTGATTCACTGAAGCCTAGCTATCTGCAACAAGGTTGATTTTTTTTTCCTCTCAGTTTTGATTTTATTAAAATGCAACGTGCTGTTTGAATGTTATTTTACATATAATGTTTAATATTTGTTTATTTCCTCTACCTAGAAAAAACATTTTGAATATGAATTTTCCAAAAAAGAAAAACAACAAAAAACAATGGAAAATAAGGTATAATATTATCCTAAATTACAGTTGTTACGTTGTTACCGAATTTTCTCCTTTATAATATGCACTTTCCCCCCCAAAAGTTGAGGGAAAATATCAGTGCGTCATATAAAGTGAATACTAGTGAGCGCGTCTGTTATGGCACTCAACTCTCCCTGCTTGATCTTCTCCAGGCACTGCGCTGTGCGGTCCTGACTGCCTACAGCTCCAGGACGTAGTACACACACTATGACCTTATGCTGCACGTAGTGAGGTGACAGTGCAGCACGGGCCCAGAGAACATCAAAGAGTGCAACTGCAGCAGAGACTGCCAGACCTGGAGAGTAGCGGCAGAGCAGGAATGGTAAGTGAATTTATTTATTTTATATCTTTTTTTTTTTTTTTTTTTCTTTTCAATTTTCTTTTTATTGATTTTTCAAAGGTATAAGATATAACAGTAGAAGTACATTGTATAAATGAAGAATAGTAAAATCTGTTTTACAATAGATGTTATGACAATGCACAGCCAAAAGACAAATATTACAATCGGTCAGTTCTAGTCTTATAAGGATAGAGCATAAATCATGAATAAAGTGAGTGACGGGAGGAAGGTGGTGTAAATGTGATATTTCAAAAATGAATTAAATTTTATTCCGTCAATGATGGAAAAGTAGGAAAGACTGAAAAAGGAAGATATAACAAAAGGGAGGGGGGAGGATATAAGGGGGGGGGGGGGTGGGATAGGGAGGACCTCAGTTAATGGTGTGGATTGTGAGCACCTATGGTGTTATTTAAATTGAGTCTGATAATAATTGTAACACCGGAGTGGAAGCGCGGCATTTAACCCAGCCATCCCATATCTTAAGAAATCTGGTGTGAGCTCTCAGTTCCCACGCTGATAGCTCCTCCATATGGTAAATATGGTTAACTTTGTTAAGCCACTGTGAAAGGGTGGGAGAACTCGGTTGGTTCCAATGTTGAGGGATCAATAATTTGGCTGCAGCTGTGAGGTGCTGGAAAAGTGTCCTGTTGTTCGGTGGTACATTACCCAGTCGAATGTTGAGGAATATGGAGGCTAGAGTTGGGTCTTGTGTTAGGGTGCATATCTTTTTTATGTAGCTGAGTACCTGGGTCCAAAATGGTTTGATTACTGGACAATCCCACCACATGTTATGAATATATGTGCCTCTCGATCCTTCACATTTCCAGCATGTGTCTGAATTTAGGCATGTCATCTGCTTGAGTCTCACAGGCGTTCGGTACCATCTAGTGACTATCTTATATGAGTTTTCTTGGAGTCGGGTACATCTAGAGATACCATGAGATTTGATATATATTTGTTTGGTCTCTGCAGTGGACCAGGTGGTATCTAGATCTTTTTCCCAATCGCCCAGGTATCCTCTGGTGCATGGATATTTAATTTGTTGTAAGATGTTATAAATCTGTGATAGCAAGTGGTTAGGAGGATTGGAGGAGGCCGCTAATTTTTCAAATTGTGTGAGTTCTCTGGGACTCGTGGCTTGGTTAAGATATGGTTTTATTAGTGAGCAAACATGTGCTTTATGTAGTGCATGCATTGGAATGTGGTTGAGTGGATCATCTAACTGTTCCGGATTAAGGAAGGAGTGTAGCGTTATGGATCTGACATCTTCAAACCTTAGACCTGTGTCCTTATATTTCTCCTGATGTAGTTCTGCAATATCTGTTATCATCATTAAGGGGTATAGTACGGGACTGAGGGAGTCCATGTATTGGTACCACAGTGATAGGGTGGTTTGTGTAATCACATTTAGTGTGAGTTGGGATACGGGTTTATCTTTTTTCTTCCAAAGCAAATTTATTTTATATCTGATGGGCATCTGAACTAACAACTGATATGGGAAGGGGGGGGGAGGTTCTGATGTGAGCTCTGATGGGTTTTGATCTAAGATTTCACATGGGGGTCTGATCTAATATGAAGGTCTGATGTGAGCTCTGATAGTAGTCTGATCTAATGGGGGTCTGATCTGAGGCCTGACATGGGGGTCTGATCTGATATAGGGCTCTGATCTGAGGTCTGACATGGGGGTCTGATCTGGTATGGGTGTCTGATCTGAGGTCTGACATGGTGGGGTGTCTGATCTGTTATGGGGACTTATCGGGGGTCTGATCTGAGGTTTGATATAAGGGTCTGAACTGAGGTTTGATATGGTGGTCTGATCTGAGGTCTGATATTGGGGTCTGTTCCGAAGTTTGATATTGGGGTCTGTTCTGAGGTTTGATATGGGAGTCTGATCTGAAGTCTGCTGGATTGAGGGTATAGTTTGGCAGTCTGATGAAGATTGTGGGTCCGTTCTGAGGTCTGATAAAAAATCTTTTTTTCCTATTTTCCTCCTCTTAAACCAGGGTGCATTTTATAAAGTAAAAAATCTGGTACTTCCCCGTCCAAGGGATCTCATTCAGCCAGCCACCCCACTCTGCTCTGTACTAATGAGGGGCAAGAACAGTGCTGTCTACGGATGTGTCTCTGGTTTTGCCAATTTGAGTTAATTACAAGGATCATTGCTTAAAAATAAGTCTGCATACTCTGCTGAGTCTCTTTATAGTCATCCAAGTACTCTAAGGATACTGCGACACGGCACCAGGTTTCTGAGATAGACCTGGCATTTTTAAAATTGTGATGACTGCCCCTGATTAACCACACATAAGACTTGTCCTGCTGTTTGCGGCTGCTGACTGCCTGAGATATACAGTTGAGTAGCCTCTTGCGGAATATGGTTTACCACGTGTTATTATTTGAACTTAATCAGAATGCTAACGAACCAGGAAAATTCACAGTTCAAACAACAGTGGCAGACAAAATGCACCTTAAACACATGATTATGCAGGCGGTATCCAGCCACATGCGTTTCCTAACCGCATCACAACTGAACCGTGTGGCTGTACCCTAACTGAGTTGACATCTCAGAACAATTCCAGGGGTATTTCAGTGGTGTACTGTATGACACAAAACTCCCCTTCCTCTGTATTGTGGCACATATTATACACTTTGCACCACTTAAGGCCCATTAGTCCTCCCTTCCTTTCTTCCTATTACTGCCAAGATATTAGTTTTCACTCACTGTAACCTGCTGTGTAACAACTCGTTCGACTATGTCAGATTTGTTGGAGGCTTTTGAGGCTGCAATGTAAATATCCAACAATTTACAGTACAACACATGTGGATAGTGGCTTCAAAACCTTATCCACAGGATAAAAACCTGAACAGATTTCAGGCATGCAGAGCATTTTCAAAATGCTGCATGCTGCTCCTGTGTTAGAATTTTCACAGATTACTAATGTGGATTTTACCCCTCCAATCAGAGGATAATGCACTGTGCCATTCGCTAGTCAGACCGCACATGGAGTATTGTGTACAATTCTGGACTCCTGTGTACAAGACAGACATAACAGAGCTGGATAGGGTTCAGAAGAGGGTAACTATAAAGTAATAACTGGAATGGGGCAACTACAGTATCCTGAAACATTATCAACATTAGGGTTATTTACTTAAAGTATAACTGTCGTATTTTTTTTTTTTTGGAGTATTGGATTGTGGTGATTAATATCTCCTTGGTGGCCCTATTTCAACTTTTCACTGTGTATTCAATTACCCCTTAATTCCACATTTTTGTTCCCTGTACTGCCTACTTTTACCTGTGCTTAAAATAGGGTTGCTAGGCATGGTCCCTCTATCTGTTGAAGGACGGAGGACACAGAAGCAGGCTGCGTGCAAGGTCACATTACTGACAGCCAGGGACTGTAAATAAATAATTAAAGCCAGGTCCTCCCCAGCAGCTGATAACAGTGTCTGGGCTGTGTGCACTCCCTGTCCCTGCGCTTGGCAGACGCTCCCTCACTCAGCAGAGCTGGAGAAGGCAGAGTTGAACCAGCGCACAACAGGGAATGGAGATCTGCCATCTGCTCAGTGTATAAATGAAAGCAACATGTGGTAAGAGGACCCCTTTGTGCTGCAGGAGATTAACCCTTTAGGGGGGGAGGGCTCTGGTTACTGACACTTTTGGGGGGCTATTGTTACTGGCTAGTGAGGGCAGGCGGGATTAGCCTCAGGGTGAGGGCAGTGGCGGCCATCTTAACTGAACAGTGAGATTGCAGTTTTATGCAGACTGGTTGCTAAGGGCTGAATCTTATTAAATATGGGGTAAGTCAGTCTAATAGTAACTGATTTTGGAATATCATGTTATTAGTAACTATATATATGAAAATTGAAATTAGGGTCTAAATGTGACAGTTATCCTTTAAGAAAAATAGGAGAGGGGAGATCTAATATCTATGTATACATATATCAGGGCTCAGTATATCTTTCCCATCATCTATTTACAGTGGGATGCGAAAGTTTGGGCAACCTTGTTAATCGTCATGATTTTCCTGTATAAATCGTTGGTTGTTACGATAAAAAATGTCAGTTAAATATATCATATAGGAGACACAAAGTGATATTTGAGAACTGAAATTAAGTTTCTCGCCCATATTCATTGGGGGACACAGAAACCGTGGATATAGCTATGTCCTCTAGGAGGCGTTGACACTAGTAAAAGCTGTTAGCTCCTCCCCTGGCAACTATACCCCCTCCAGCCTGGAGAGAGAGCTTCAGTTTTTTCTAGTGTCAATAGGAGGCAAGACCTATTTTAGTTTATTTTTTTCCTTCTTTTTCAGATGGGAAAACAGTGGTCGCCTCGCCTCCCTGTTCTCCCGGGGTCGAGTTGAGCCAGTGCCGGTTCCCCGCACTGCTGCCTCCCCCACAGAAGACAAGGTGGACCAGGGCAGCCTCGCTCCCCTGCATCCCGCCAGCCAAGGGGTCACCCACCCAAGCCCCCCTTTTCCAGCGTCCTGCCACTACGGTGCCAGTAGCTGAAGGGGTGACCCTGCTGGACCAGAGGAGGGGTGAAGATGGCGGCTGGACAGAAGATGAAGTGAGTATACGGGACTAGGTAAGTATTAACCCTTTCCCCCTCCCTCCCTCTTGGCATGGTTCTCCCCTGGTGCCCTTCACCCGTCTCCCTCTCGGCATAGTGTTCTCCTGCCCTCAGGGTTAACTAGGGGGACACAGCAGGCACAAGCTGCCAGGGGCCCTTATTATCTCTCAAGACCCCTATAACAGTCCCTCTCACTCCCCCCTAGGCCGGTGGATGGCTAATAGGGGGTTAATATGGAGGAGGAATCGGGGCGCTAATAGGGGGTTAATATGGAGAAATCGGGGCCGCAACTCTCAGCCTGGGCGAGATGGCGCTGCAGTGACAGTTTATACATCAGCGGGACGAAGAGGAGCGCAAGGCTCCTGCTCCCCAGCTCCATATTCCAACCCTGGCGGGAGCGGGCGCCGAGCGCGCCGTTCCGTCAGGGTTAATGAGGGGAAAAACAATCCCGGACGCCTCGTGCGCCGCATACTTCATTTACCTCATGGGGGACTCCAACCACCTGCTGCATTCCCCCTTAGCACCGGCAGTATCTGTTTCCTCCCTTTTCTTCCCCCGGGCCGTCCCGGCGGCCATGTGTTAACTGGGCCCCGGTTTTGCGGCCGCCTAGCTCCCGCCTAGCTGTTCCCCTCCCCCAGAGCCAGCTGAGCACCGCCTCCTGCTCGCTGTTTTTTTTTTTTTTAACCCTTCCTGGCCAGCCATTACATTCGGCCGGCCCTGGGTCTTCAAGAATTAATACAGTGCAGTTACTTAATCGGCCGCACCTTTCTCTGCCCGACCTGCTCTATCAAGCGGGGTGAACGCCCCAGTCAGTCCGGCCGGTCTGTGACACGGCCGGCGCAGCATTGGGGGGGGGGCTTGGGCACTCTCTGAAAAGCCGTGCGGCGGCTTGCTTGGATCGCAACCTTCGTCCGGGGAAGGGGGGGGGGGCACTCTGGCGCGAATTCTTCCCACCCTTCTACCCCTCCCCCAGTCACCTGATTAGCCAGTCTTCAGACTGCCTTAACCCTTCATGACCACCTACCAGCATGATTATCTGGGGTTCTTCCCCTAGGTACACTGTACATTTGTGGAGGATTTAACCCCTTCCTGCCATCTTTCTATTTAAAAAAATAAATAAATAATAATAATAATAATAAAGGAAATGTGCGTCCATACGGGTCCCCCTCCTCAGCTGCAGGGCCACCCGGTCTGTGTGGTCCCACACTGGGCCCGTGCCCTATCTCGGGTAAAGAGGGACCTCGCATAGTTCCCAATCCGCCCTCCGGGGCCGTTTTGGTTGATGATTCTCCACCTGTGCAATCCAGTGACGGACCACTGCCGGATCCCAATCCGTCCTCCGGGGCCGTTTGGTTAATAATTCTCCACTGGCTCAATACAGCGGAGAACCTCTAGAATTCCCAATCCACCCTCCGGGGTCGTTTGGTTGATGATTCTCCACCTGCGCAATTCAGTGAAGGATCTCCGCAGGATTCCCAATTCGTCCTCCGGGGCCGTTTGGTTGATAATTCTCCACCTGCTCAATACAGCGGAGAACCTCTGGAATCCCCAATCCACCCTCCGGGGTCATTTAGTTGATAGTACTCCACCTGCGCAATTCAGTGAAGGATCTCCGCAGGATTCCCAATCCGTCCTCCGGGGCCGTTTGGTTGATAATTCTCCACCTGCGCCATACAGTGGAGAACCTCTGGAATTCCCGAACCACCCTCCGGGGTCGTTTGGTTGATAATTCTCCACCAGCGTATTCAATAAGGGACCTCTGACATTCCCAGTCCACCCTCCTGGGTCGTTTGGTTGATAATTCTCCACCGGCGCAATTTTATACAGGACCCCTGTTCCCAATCCACCCTCCCGGGTCGTTTGGTTGTTGATTCTTAGCCGGCACAATTTTATACAGGACCTCTGTTCCCATTCCACTCCCCGGGGTAGTTTGGTTGCTAAGCCCCCACCTGCGCAGTCCGCATCTGCCAGGGGCGAGGTTCTGAAGGGCAGACCTGCACGCTAGCGGACCACAGCAGGTCATCTTCTCCTCGAATATCTCCACACCCCCTCTCTTCCTCCCCGGGTCACACTCAGGCACACCCTCTCTCACAGGAGCGGATCCGTCCAAGGGAGGGGGGGAGGAGAATCACTGATTCAGACCCTGACTTGAATCCGAAGCAATCCCCTAAGATTGCGTCTACGGTGGCCAGCAGCACTTGTCGTAGGCATTACCACCTTTCTTAGGCAGAGTAATTGCACTACTTTGGGATAAAGTACTTACCTTATACATTGTTCCCTGTCATAGGTGGACTAGGTACAATAACACTGATTTCCGTGCCGGACATATACATTCCCCCTTCTGTAGGTGGCAGAATTGCATCTCCACTGGGTTCAGTACCTGCCGTATTCATTAGCTCCTTCCACAGGTGGCGGGATGACATTATCACTGGTTACAAGGTGTGCTGTATGCATTACCCCCTATTTAGGTGCTAATTGCACTCCCACAGGGTACAGGACTTGCCATATGCACTAGTTCTCGCCGTGGGCATTAACCCCCCTTCTTAGGTGGGGTATTTTCCCTACCACTGGCTTAAGTACTCCGTACGCATTCCACCTTCCATAGGTAGGGTAATTGCACCACCATTGGATACGGTCCGACTGTCGCGCTATCCTCCCATAGGCGGAGTGTTGCACATCACTGTACTTCCTGCCTGCCTTACCCCCTTTCGCAATTGATCCATTAGCGGGGGAATAACTGAATATCTTCAGATACAGCACAGGGTGTTTACTAGCATCACTTGTATCCTAGAGACTCCCATCTCCATGGTAAAAAGTAAAAAGATTCACAGCAGCATGTTTGGCGTGACTATTTATTGGGAACCAAGAGTGCACAAACAAAAGAATACGACGTTTTCATGACTATGAAGGCATCAAAACTATGAATTAACACATGTGGAATTATAAACATAACAAACAAGTGTGAAACAACTGAAAATATGTCATATTCTAGGTTCTTCAAAGTAGCCACATTTTGCTTTGATTACTGCTTTGCACACCCTTGGCATTCTCTTCATGAGCTTCAAGAGGTAGTCCCCTGAAATGGTTTTCACTTCACAGGTGTGCCCTGTCAGGTTTAATACGTGGGATTTCTTGCCTTATAAATGGGGTTGGGACCATCAGTTGCGTTGAGGAGAAGTCAGGTGGATACACAGCTGATAGTCCTACTGAATAGACTGTTAGAATTTGTATTATGGCAAGAAAAAAGCAGCTAAGTAAAGAAAAACGAGTGTCCATCATTACTTTAAGAAATGAAGGTCAGTCAGTCAGCCGAAAAATTGGGAAAACTTTGAAAGTAAGGGCTATTTGACCATGAAGGAGAGTGATGGGGTGCTGTGCCAGATGACCTGGCCTCCACAGTCACCGGACCTGAACCCAATCAAGATGGTTTGGGGTGAGCTGGACCGCAGAGTGAAGGCAAAAGGGCCAACAAGTGCTAAGCATCTCTGGGAACTCCTTCAAGACTGTTGGAAGACCATTTCAGGGGACTACCTCTTGAAGCTCATCAAGAGAATGCCAAGAGTGTGCAAAGCAGTAATCAAAGCAAAAGGTGGCTACTTTGAAGAACCTAGAATATGACATATTTTCAGTTGTTTCACACTTGTTTGTTATGTATATAATTCCACATGTGTTAATTCATAGTTTTGATGCCTTCATAGTCATGAAAATAAAGAAAACTCTTTGAATGAGAAGGTGTGTCCAAACTTTTGGTCTGTACTGTATTTGAAGCCCAGAAAGACTGGGAATTTCCCTTGTTTGGGTTGCTGTAATTGTGGGAACATGTTGAAGGGCAATACTTTTGTTCACCCATACAGTGGCAAGAGATTCAATATTGCAGAATATTACACGTGCCGGTCTCGGTTTGTCATCTACATGATCGTTTGCCCCTGTAGTTTGATCTACGTGGGAGAGACGACCATGGAGATTAGGGAGCGTATCAACAAACACAAAAGCACTATAAGGAAAAAAATGATGGATAAGCCGGTGGCTAAGCATTTTGTTTATTTTGGACACTCTGTCAGCCAACTGAGATTCCGGGTCATCGATTCTGTCCAGGTCCCTAAGAGAGGAGGGGATAGGTAGCGCATGTTGAGGAAAAAAGAGTTAAAATGGATTTTCACATTACAATCCCTACAACTCCAGGGACTTAACATTGAATTCAATGTTAACAGTGTAGATAGGTAGAATATTTTCATTTACTACTGTCCGATTCGATATATAATGCTTTTATATGATACTCTAAGATATATGTTTCACATTGTATTTTTGCACTTTTTGTAGCTGTCCCTTTGTGGTACAATTTTTTAGGTTCACTAGCTCCACAGTATATGCTGACACTCATTGCCTCATCCATTGCCCTCTTTTTTTCCCTAAGCCGAGGTTCAGTGACAATTAGATTGTCGTTGATTTACCCATTTACTATTAGGTGGATCTAGGACCTTTTTGCGGGTCATGTGACGATCACGTGGGCTGATGATGCGCTCTACATGTGATTTGCTGTATGAGCGCTCATTGATTGTGGGTGCTGTAGTCACAGAGTGAGATGTGGCCGCATCGCGGATGCTTGTGACGGCGGCCCGCCCATATTGAAACGTGATGACGTCACTGACATGCGCAGTAGGTCTGTTGAGACGCCGACTTTGGGAATCGACATGACTGAGGTATGTGGATGAGTCTCAATGATGTGCAGGTACACGTAACTTTTATTATTTATCATTAGTCTGATTGGAGCTCAGACCATTTTAATTATAACACATGTGCTGATGAGATTGACCTTTTAGCTTATTGGCTACACTATGCCACATGGGTGGCCACTCTGTTGTATATATGACTGTTCACTCTTTTGTATCTGTATACTTGATAAAGGATATTGCATAGCCGAAACGTCGTATTCTTTTGTGTGTGCACTCTTGGTTCCCAATAAATAGTCACACCGGACATGCTGCTGTGAACCTTTTTACTTTTTACCATTGCTTATGGGACTGCTGTGGATCGGTGGTCCTATCATGGCTGGTGCATTCCGGATTGGTCGTGAGGTCCATTTGTGCTGTTCTGCAACTTTCTTCTATCTCCCATCCCCATGGGTCTTCATTGTTCCAGTCGGTCATGATATTGTCCGCATCAGTAGTAGTGCGTACACCATTGCACATATATGATGTGTACGTTCCAGCGAGTCAAGTGCTTTACTGACTGTATTCTCTATCCACCACTCCTCCTTCTCTGGGAAAGTGGTTATGCTGGCACTCTGGTAGTAGCTACAGCGTGTTCTCCTCCACAGGTGCAGCCTTTCTCTAATGCTCGAGTTCGTGGTCGCTGCAGTGGGACATCCCCTCAGGAGGGGCCCTACCCTGGTGCCAGCTTGGCAGTTACTCCTTTTCAGCGTCGTTCCAGGTAGAGTCTTTAATAAGGATGCTTTACTTAAACTGGGGCAGTATGGTACATGGCTTCTACGGATAGTCAGGCTTCCCTCTCAGTTTTTTGCACTGACGGGGCGAGCGCTGACTACTACTGTGGGAGCGGTATTGCGTACCACTACATGCTTGGGTTCTGTCTGTTCAGTTTTTCGTCAGTTGATGGACTCTTCTACAACTGAAATCATTGGCTACTTCTGTATAGCGCCAGTCTCAGATGAGAAATGGGCTAGGACCTAGCCTATTCTTCCCCTGTCCTTTTCCTCCTCTGGATCATGATTCATAGACACCCCGCATGCCTTGGTAGTTCCTATGTTACTACCTTTCCTCATCTGCATCTGCACAGGGTATTCTTTTGATGGCCTTCCATTCCAGACACGCTCCGGTCCCGACTGATGGGCCGTGGCAACCTCCACATCCCTCCTTCTATGTGGACTCCTTCCATTGGTCTGGGTGTGCTAACGGTATCTACACGAAAGCTCCCCACCTTCTCTCCCTAACAGGAGTTCCGGAAACATACGACATGGATGCCCTGACATCTCCTTGGCGGGAGTTCTCCCTCCTTACGTGTTTCTTCTCTCCTACCCAGGATTCTACGGAGGATCAGATGGAGGGCATTCCGACAAATCCTAGTCGCTCCGAGTTGGCCCCGTCGCGCGTGGTACGCCAATCTTGTTCTCCTTCTAGGAGATGTCCCTTGTCACTGCCCTCAGAGACGACCTTCTTTCAGGGTCCGGTCTTGCATCAGCATTTAGGGTCTTGGTTGACGGCATGGCTAATAAAACTGTCATCCTGAGGTGGAGGAAGTTTTTTCGGCGGACGTCATCCGCACTATGATTCAGGCTTGGAAGCCTGCACAGCCTAGGATCTATTATAGGATCTGGCGGTCCTCCTGGGCTTCTGTGAAAGCCGGGACATTCCCTCACTCCGTTTTTTTTCTCTCTCCACGGTCCTATCCTTTCTACAATCAGGGTTGGACCTTCGTTTAGCCCTTAGTTTTCTTGATGGGTCTGGTGTTGGCGCTTCTATCCTGGGGCAGCTTCCAGCGTCCTCTGGTTCCCCTGGTGCCCATGGAAACTTTCCTTCAGGGAGTGGCACATGCGGTTCCTCCGTACCGTCCTTTATCGCCTTGGGATCTGAATATAGTTCTCTCAGCGTTCCAGTCTTCTCCCTTTGAGCCCTTGGGGAGATATCTCTCCGGCTCCTGTCTTAGAAGGTAGTTTTTTCTTGTGGCTTTCACATCCATCAGACGGGTGTTCGAGTTGGGGGTGCTCTCTTGCAGAGAAGCCTTCCTGGGTCTTCACAGGGATAAGGCGATTCTCCGGCCCATTCCTTTTTTCTCCTGAAGGTGGTCTCTGTTTTCTGCATCAATGTAGAAATTGTCCTTCCTTCACTGTCCCTCTCCTTCACTCCCTAGGGAAGGGAGTTACGTCATTGACGTCAGGGCTCTGATCATTATTGGCAGCCTCCAGTCCCTTCCGGCGTACGGAACCCCCTTTTTTTTTGTCATCCGGAGGTTCCACGCAAAGGATTGGCGGCCTTAAGGTGGCAATTGCACGATGGATTCGGTCTGCAAATGCTGTACCATTCCGCACCCGATGCGGGGTTCCGCCCTTAGGTGTCTCGGGTCGCTCCACTGAGCAGTGGGCGCTTCTTGGGCTCTGAGGCATCACGCTTCGGCTGCGCGGTTGTGTAACACGGCTATCGGTCCTCCTTACACACATTCACGGAATTTTACCAGGTGCATTCTTATGCATCGGCGGCCGCTGCTTAGCCCGCTTGGTCTTGCAGGCGGCAGTTTTCTTAGATACCAGCAGGGACGCTTGCTTCCATGGGTCTGTGGTTTTTCCCTTCCCAGTGGACTGCTCTTGAACGTCCCATGGTTTCTGTGTCCCCCAATGAATATGGGCGAGAAAAGGAGATTTTTGTATAACTTACCAGTAAAATCTCTTTCTCGCTCTTCATTGGGGGACACAGCACCCACCCAGTATTGTTGTTCGGCCACAGTTGTGGCAGTTGCTGGTTAGAACCCTATGGGTCTTTTGGCATGGTTGGTGTTCCATGTTTTTTCTTGGTTGGCTTGCTTCTCCTACTTCGTGTTCACAAACTGAAGCTCTCTCTCCAGGCTGGAGGGGGTATAGCTGCCAGGGGAGGAGCTAACAGCTTTTACTAGTGTCAATGACTCCTAGAGGACATAGCTATACCCACGGTTTCTGTGTCCCCCAATGAAGAGCGAGAAAGAGATTTTACTGGTAAGTTATACAAAAATCTCCTTCTATTGGATTTACAGAAAGTGTGCTTTAATTGTTTAAACAAAATTAGGCAGGTGCATAAATTTGGGCACTGTTGTGCTTTTATTGATTCCAAAACCTTTAGAACTAATTATTGGAACCTCAAATTGGCTTGGTAAGCTCAGTGACCCCTGACCTACATACACAGGTGAATCCAATTATGAGAAAGAGTATTTAACCGTCCTGGCGGCGGCTCTGCTATTCTGGGTGGACGCATATACGCGTCCTCTCGTGAGAGGCGAGATTTCCTGTGAACGCGCTCACACAGGCGCGCGCGTTCACAGGATCGGAAGGTAAGCGAGTGGATCTCCAGCCTGCCAGCGGCGATCGTTCGCTGGCAGGCTGGAAATGCGATTTTTTTAACCCCTAACAGGTATATTAGACGCTGTTTTGATAACAGCGTCTAATATACCTGCTACCTGGTCCTCTAGTGGTCCCTTTTGCTTGGATCGACCACCAGAGCACACAGGCAGCTCTGTAATAAGTAGCACCACTGATACATGGATCGGATCCGCAAAACACATACGGACGTCTGAATGGAGCCTTACAGGGGGGTGATCAATGACGGGGGTGATCACCCCATATAGACTCCCTGATCACCCCCCTGTCATTGATCACCCCCCTGTCATTGATCACCCCCCTGTAAGGCTCCATTCAGACGTCCGTATGTTTTTACAGATCCACTGATACATGAATCGGATCCGCAAAACACATACGGACATCTGAATTGAGCCTTACAGGGGGGTGATCAATGACAGGGGGGTGAGCACCCCATATAGACTCCCTGATCACCCCCCTGTCATTGATCACCCCCCTGTCATTGATCACCCCCCTGTCATTGATCACCCCCCTGTAAGGCTCCATTCAGACGTCCGTATGTTTTTTACAGATCCACGGATACATGGATCGGATCCGCAAAACACATACGGACGTCTGAATGGAGCCTTACAGGGGGGTGATCAATGACGGGGGTGATCACCCCATATAGACTCCCTGATCACCCCCCTGTCATTGATCACCCCCCCCCTGTAAGGCTCCATTCAGACGTCCGTATGTTTTTTACGGATCCACGGATACATGGATCGGATCCGCAAAACACATACGGACATCTGAATGGAGCCTTACAGGGGGGTGATCAATGACAGAGGGGTGATCAGGGAGTCTATATGGGGTGATCACCCCCCTGTCATTGATCACCCCCCTGTAAGGCTCCATTCAGACGTCCGTATGTGTTTTGTGGATCCGCAAAACATGGACACCGCGGATCCGCAAAACACATACGGACGTCTGAATGGAGCCTTACAGGGGGGTGATCAATGACAGGGGGGTGATAACCCCATATACACTCCCTGATCACCCCCCTGTCATTGATCACCCCCCTGTCATTGATCACCCCCCTGTAAGGCTCCATTCAGACATTTTTTTGGCCCAAGTTAGCAGAAATTTATATATTTTTTTTTTTTCTTACAAAGTCTCATATTCCACTAACTTGTGTCAAGAAATAAAATCTCACATGAACTCACCATACCCCTCACGGAATCCAAATGCGTAATTTTTTTTTAGACATTTATTTTCCAGACTTCTTCTCACGCTTTAGGGCCCCTAAAATGGCAGGGCAGTATAAATACCCCACATATGACCCCATTTCGGAAAGTAGACACAAGGTATTCGCTGAGGGGCATATTGAGTCCATGAAAGATTGAAATTTTTGTCCCAAGTTAGCGGAAAGGGAGACTTTGTGAGAAAAAAAAAAAAAAAAAACTAATTTCCGCTAACTTGTGGCAAAAAAAAAAAATTTCTATGAACTCGCCATGCCCCTCATTGAATACCTTGGGGTGTCTTCTTTCCAAAATGGGGTCACATGTGGGGTATTTATACTGCCCTGGCATTTTAAGGGCCCTAAAGCGTGAGAAGAAGTCTGGGATCCAAATGTCTAAAAATGCCCTCCTAAAAGGAATGTGGGCCCCTTTGCTCATCTAGGCTGCAAAAAAGTGTCACACATGTGGTATTGCTGTATTCAGAAGAAGTTGGGGAATGTGTTTTGGGGTGTCATTTTACATATACCCATGCTGGGTGAGATAAATATCTTGGTCAAATGCCAACTTTGTATAAAAAAATGGGAAAAGTTGTCTTTTGCCGAGATATTTATCTCACCCAGCATGGGTATATGTAAAATGACACCCCAAAACACATTGCCCAACTTCTCCTGAATACGGCAATACCAGATGTGTGACACTTTTTTGCAGCCTAGGTGGGCAAAGGGGCCCACATTCCAAAGAGCACCTTTAGGATTTCACCGGCCATTTTTTACAGATTTTGATTTCAAACTACTTTGCACGCATTTGGGCCCCTAAAATGCCAGGGCAGTATAACTACCCCACAAGTGACCCCATTTTGGAAAGAAGACACCCCAAGGTATTTCGTGATGGGCATAGTGAGTTCATGGAAGTTTTTATTTTTTGTCACAAGTTAGTGGAATATGAGACTTTGTAAGAAAAAAAAATCATAATTTTCCGCTAACTTGTGACAAAAAATAAAAAGTTCTATGAACTCACTATGCCCATCAGCGAATACCTTAGGGTGTCTACTTTCCGAAATGGGGTCATTTGTGGGGTGTTTGTACTGTCTGGCCATTGTAGAACCTCAGGAAACATGACAGGTGCTCAGAAAGTCAGAGCTGCTTCAAAAAGCGGAAATTCACATTTTTGTACCATAGTTTGTAAACGCTATAACTTTTACCCAAACCATTTTTTTTTACCCAAACATTTTTTTTTAATCAAAGACATGTAGAACAATAAATTTAGAGAAAAATTTATATATGGATGTCGTTTTTTTTGCAAAATTTTACAACTGAATGTGAAAAATTTCATTTCTTTGTAAAAAAAAATCGTTAAATTTCGATTATTAACAAAAAAAGTTAAAATGTCAGCAGCAATGAAATACCACCAAATGAAAGCTCTATTAGTGAGAAGAAAAGAAGGTAAAATTCATTTGGGTGGTAAGTTGCATGACCGAGCAATAAATGGTGAAAGTAGTGTAGTGCAGAAGTGTAAAAAGTGGCCTGGTCATTAAGGTTGTTTAAGCTAGGGGGGCTAAAGTGGTTAAGGGGGTCAATTGTAAGTTTCCCTCCTCTTTTAATTTTCTCTGAAGAGTAGCAACATGGGGGTCTCAAAACAACTCTCAAATGACCTGAAGACAAAGATTGTTCACCATCATGGTTTAGGGGAAGGATGCAGAAAGCTGTCTCAGAGATTTCAGCTGTCTGTTTCCACAGTTAGAAACATATTGAGGAAATGGAAGACCACAGGCTCAGTTCAAGTTAAGGCTCGAAGTGGCAGACCAAGAAAAATCTCGGATAGACAGAAGCGACGAATGGTGAGAACAGTCAGAGTCAACCCACAGACCAGCACCAAAGACCTACAACATCATCTTGCTGCAGATGGAGTCACTGTGCATCGTTCAACCATTCGGTGCACTTTACACAAGGAGATGATGTATGCGAGAGTGATGCAGAGGAAGCCTTTTCTCCGCCCACAGCACAAAAAGTGCCGCTTGAGGTGGGCTAAAGCACATTTGGACAAGCCAGCTTCATTTTGGAATAAGGTGCTGTGGACTGATGAAACTAAAATTGAGTTATTTGGCCATAACAAGGGGCGTTATGCATGGAGGAAAAAGAACACAGCATTCCAAGAAAAACACCTGCTACCTACAGTAAAATATGGTGGTGGTTCCATCATGCTGTGGGGCTGTGTGGCCAGTGCAGGGACTGGGAATCTTGTCAAAGTTGAGGGACTTATGGATTCCACTCAGTATCAGCAGATTCTGGAGACCAATGTCCAGGAATCAGCGACAAAGCTGAAGCTGCGCCGGGGATGGATCTTTCAACAAGACAACGACCCTAAACACTGCTCAAAATCCACTAAGGCATTTATGCAGAGGAACAAGTACAACGTTCTGGAATGGCCATCTCAGTCCCCATACCTGAATATAATTGAAAATCTGTGGTGTGACTTAAAGAGAGCTGTCCCTGCTCGGAAGCCATCAAACCTGAATGAACTAAAGATGTTTTGTAAAGAGGAATGGTCCAAAATACCTTCAACCAGAATCCAGACTCTCATTGGAACCTACAGGAAGCGTTTAGAGGCTGTAATTTCTGCAAAAGGAGGATCTACTAAATATTGATTTCATTTCTTTTTTGAGGTGCCCAAATTAATGCACCTGCCTAATTTTGTTTAAACAATTATAGCACACTTTCTGTAAATCCAATAAACTTCATTTCACTTCTCAAATATCACTGTGTGTGTCTCCTATATGATATATTTAACTGACATTTTTTATCGTAACAACCAACGATTTATACAGGAAAATCATGACGATTAACAAGGTTGCCCAAACTTTCGCATCCCACTGTATATCCAGGACTGTTACTGTGACAAGGGGACATCCTTTGCGTCTGGAGGAAAGAAGGTTTCTACACAAAAATAGAAGAGGATTCTTTACTGTAAGAGCACTGAGAATATGAAACTCTCTGCCTGAGGAGGGGGTGATGGTGAATTCAAGAGAGGCCTGAATGTATTTCTGGAGTGTAAAAATATTACAGGTTATAGTTACTAGAATTTTAGGGTCATTGATTGAGGGAGTGGATTTTTTTCCCCTAAAATGAGGAAAATTAGCTTCAACCTCATGAGGATTATTTTACTTCCACTAGATCAACATTTCAGGGTAACAGGCTGAACTGGAAGGACGTGTCTTTTTTCAGCCTATGTTACTAGTTGCTAGAAGGAAATGTCTGTGTGCTGTTGAACTTAAAGGGGTCTATATTGAACTCGACAACACAGGAGACTGTAGTCAGAATTAGTGATGAGCGAATTGAAGTCCACGAAGTGGAATTTTAGGATAAATTTGATTAGCCTTGAAGCCGAATTTCCTTGTCATTCGTGGTAGCGAATCAATTTCACCTGAAATAGTGTAAAAAATAAATAAAAAAATACTTACCTGATCCATTTGCTCGCGACGGGCTGCCCGCCACCATCTTGTTTCAAAATCTCGGACGAGATTTTGCGCCAGACCTTCAGTCAAGATGGCGGCTGGCCACCTGTTGCGAGCAAATGGATCAGGTAAGTATTATTATTATTTTTTTTTTATTTTACACTTTGCAATTTATATCAGATGCCACGATCATGTATGAATGCGGCATCTGAGGGATACAATGACGGAGAGCAGCGCAATCGCTGCTCCCTATTATTGCACCCACTACTCGCAAAGAAATGCGCCTCGTGACGGAGTAATTCGTCACAAAGCAGATTTTTTTGCAAAATTTTGCGAACCAGCCGAATCGAATTTTACAAAACTTTGCTCATCTCTAGTCAGAATCCACAAGTAAATCACACAATTCAGTCTGTATAGCAGTAGCCAATACTAGTATACTGCCCAGTTTCAGTATAGGGAACAAGTGTGCATAGGAATGCTTGTTCCCAATAATTGGCCTGTGTAATTGTCCTGCAGATTAGCCAATGAAAATGCTTGTCAGCTGATTGCATCTTCTATTCAGAATTCTTCCATTCATAAAAGATGCTTGATTATTGACAGCCGATAACCCTGTCCTTTGAGAAATGTACTGTGGATATGCCCCCATTGTCTGATAGGTGTGGGTCCCACCTCTGGTACCCGCACCTACAATGAAAACGGAGTAGGGAAATGAATGGAGGGCGCACTGTGCAGCCTCCCTACATTCATTTCTATGGGGCCGCCGAAAATAGTCGAGCACTGACTCTGCTATTTCCATCTGGCCCATAGAAATGAATGGGAGCAGGGGCCACGTGTGCGCTATGCGCTCTTATTCACTTCTGTGGGAGCAGCGGGGTGCAGCGTTTTGTGGTGAACGGACCCCGGGAAATCTGGGGTCATCCAGCCACAGCTCTCCCCGCACCAGTCTTGTTGTATGTGCGGGTCCCAGAGGTGGGACCCGCACCTGTCAGACAATGGGGAGCATATCCTAGCAATATGCCCCCATTGTCTGTGTGTCTGTGATAGGAATACCCCTTTAATCTGTCTGAACCAAGTGTCCCCTAGTCACCCCTGTTAAAATGTCAGGTTTCTGTGCTGTAAAAAAAAAAGAGACAAAGATAAATAATTTCAGAACTTTTTCCACCTTTAAAGGGAGTCTGTCACCAGATTGTGACCTTATAGACCGCTTACATAGCGCTCTAGCATAGCAGTCTATGATTCTAATGGTACCTTTGATGTTTTCTTGTGAAGTTCCCCCAAGGCAAAAACAGACTTTTATTCATATGTAAATTAGGGCTCGCAAGTGCGATGCCCATTGTGGGTGTCTCTGGTCCGCCTCCTCGCCGCTGTTTCTCGCCGTTGGCCAGCGCATGCGCAGTAGCTACTGCGATGCCGTGCCCACAATGGGCATCGCAGTGCGCATGCCCCGGCCAAGCAATGGATAGTGCAGGCGCGGGATCTCGCTGCAGAGAAGGAGGACGCAAAGGAAGAGCGGGGCGGGCAGAGGAAGAGGCTGGGGCGGGGATATGACGAAAAGAGGCAGAACAGCCTGGGCACCAACGAGGTGAACGCCGCCCTGGGCACTTGCGAGACCTAATTTACATATGAATAAAAGTCAGTTTTTGCCTTGGGGGAACTTCACAAGAAAACATCAAAGGTACCATTAGAATCATAGACTGCTATGCTAGAGCGCTATGTAAGCGGTCTATAAGGTCACAATTTGGTGACAGACTCCCTTTAAATGTGACCTATAAACTATACAACTCCATTGAAAAACAAACTGAAATCTTTTAGATTGAGTGAAGAAAAAAAAATAATATAATAATAATAATGTGGTTTAGGGATCGACCGATTATTGGTTTGGCCGATATTATCGGCCGATATTGAGGATTTTGAACGTTATCGGTATCGGCATCTATTTTGCCGATATACCGATAACGTATTGGGAACACAGAACGCGCTGCTGACAGCGCTCTCCGTGTTCCCTCAGCAGCACAGGGGAGAAGGAAGCAGTGTCTCCTCCCCCTGTGCTGCTGCTGCCGCTGCCGCCAATGAGAGGAGAGAATATAAGAGGAGGGGAGGGGCTGTGGCCACCGCTCCACCAATGAATATAAGCCTTTCATTCATTATATACAGGAGCTGGGAGCTGGCTGCAGAGTCACATAGCCGGCTCCCGACCTCTATGAGCAATAGCTGCGGTCCGCGGTAGTTAACTCCTCAGGTGCCGCGGATCGCAGCTACCGCTCATAGAGGTCGGGAGCCGGCTATGTGATTCTGCAGCCAGCTCCCGCCTCCTGTATATGAATGATTGAGAGACTTATCTTCATTGGTGGCGCAGTGCGCCCCCCAGTATTAATCATTGGTGGCACAGTGCGCCCCCCACCCCCATCCCAATCCCGGCCAATAGTAAAAACATTGGTGGCGCAGTGCGCCCCCCCCCCCCCACCCAGTATTACTCATTGCTGGCAGTGGCCACAGGATCCCCTCTCCCCTGCTCCTCCGATCGGAGCCCCAGCTGTGTAATCCTGGGGCTCCGATCGGTTACCATGGCAGCCAGGACGCTACTGAAGCCCTGGCTGCCATGGTAAGCTCCATGCTGCTGTGTGCACAGAGCAGCAGGAACAGTGTGAGCTCCTATTCACCCTGATAGAGATCTATCAGGGAAAATAGCACAAGGGTTCTAGTCCCTAAGGGGGCTAAAAGTTAGTAAAAAAAAAACACAAAAATATAAAGTAGAAATGAAAAAGATTTATTAAAAAAAATACACATTAACAATAAACAAAAAAATACACATTAACAATAAACATATTAATTTTCAGCAGATTTGTGTAGGAATTTTTTTTTTCTCAAAAATGAAAATTCCCAGAATATCGGTATAAATTATCGGCTATCGGCCTGAAAGTTCACAAATTATTGGTATCGGTATCGGCCCTAAAAAATCAATATCGGTCGATCCCTAATGTGGTTGCAAAAGTGTGCACACCCTCTTATAACTCGGGATGTAGCTGTGTTCAGAATTAAGCAATCACATTCAGAATCATGTTAAATAGGAGTCAGCATACACCTGCCATCATTTAAAGTGCCTCTGATTAACCCCAAATAAAGTTCAGCTGCTCTAGTTGGTCTTTCCTGAAATTTTCTTAGTCGCATCCCACAGCAAAAGCCATGGTCCACAGAGAGCTTCCAAAGCATCAGAGGGATCTCATTGTTAAAATGTATCAGTCAGGAGAAGGGTACAAAAGAATTTCCACACAGTGAAGACAGTCATCATCAAGTGGAGAAAATATGGCACAACAGTGACATTACCAAGAACTGGACGTCCCTCCAAAATTAATGAAAAGACGAGAAGAAAACTGGTCTGGGAGGCTACCAAGAGGCCTAAAGAAACATTGAAGGAGCTGCAGGAATATCTGGCAAGTACTGGCTGTGTGGTACATGTGACAACAATCTCCCATATTCTTCATATGTCTGGGTAGAGTGGCAAGACGAAAGCATTTTCTTTACGAAGAAAAACATCCAAACCAGGCTACATTTTGCAAAAACACATCTGCAGTCTCCCAAAAGCATGTGAGAAAAGGTGTTATGGTCTGATGAAACCAAGGTTTAACTTTTTGGCCATAATACCATAAGATATGTTTGGCGCAAAAACAACACTGCACATCACCAAAAGAACACCATACCCACAGTGAAGCATGGTGGTCGCAGCATCATGCTTTGGGGCTGTTTTTCTTCAGCTGGAACTGGGGCCTTAGTTAAGCTAGAGGGAATTATGAACAGTTCCAAATACCAGTCAATATTGGCACAAAACCTTCAGGCTTCTGCTAGAAAGCTGAACATGAATAGGAACTTCACCTTTCATCATGACAACAACCCAAAGCATACATCCAAATCAACAAAGGAATGGCTTCACCAGAAGAAGATTAAAGTTTGGGAATGGCCCAGCCAGAGCCTAGACCTGAATCCGATTGAAAATCTGTGGAGTGATCTGAAGAGGGCTGTGCACAGGAGATGCCCTCGCAATCTGACAAATTTGGAGTGTTTTTGCCTAGAAGAGTGGGCAAATCTTGCCAAGTCAAAATGTGCCATGCTGATAGACTCATACCCAAAAAGACTGAGTGCTGTAATAAAATCAAAAGGTGCTTCAACAAAGTATTAGTTTAAGGGTGTGCACACTTATGCAACCATATTATTTTATTTTTATATTTTTTCTTCCCTCTACCTAAAAGTTTTCAGTTTGTTTTTCAATTGAGTGGTACAGTTTATAGGTCACATTAAAGGTGGAAAAAGTTCTGAAATTATTTATCTTTGTCTCATTTTTTTACAGCACAGAAACCTGACATTTTAACAGGGGTGTGTAGACTTTTTATATCCACTGTATGTGAATTATTATTATTTTTTACTGATGATATTTACTATATTTTACTTATATAATAGGAATCACTGTTTGTCTTTCAGTTGAACACACTGAAGAAGCAAGTTGAAAATAAAAATAAGATAATTGAAGATCTCCAACAGGAAGTATGCAGTTTTAAACTTTGATACTGTCTTATGTTATTTTTATATTAACAAATCAGATCAATTTCAATAATATTCCCTTTTGCACACTATTCTTTCTAAATGCATCTGTTGCAATAAAGAAGATATTGTTTGCGATTGACAAGGATTTTTGCATACAATTGCATACATTTTCTTGCCTGACCCAGAAAATTTATTCCCAGTAATTGGGACAACAAATAGGATAAATGGAAACCGTTGGATGAAAATGAGTCATGTCTTTTTCATTCATAATCTCACAAATTTGAATCATAACCCCTTAAAGTATACCTAAACTTTTAAACAACTTTACTAAAACCTATTCTAAATAGCATATAATGAATTTTATAATTTTAATAAGATAAAATTACATTTACAAAATGATTCCAACATAAAGTAGACATACAGTGAATGGTAGTTAATGACTATTTTATGGCTACAGGGGAAAATAAGTATTTGATACACTGGTGATTTTGTAAGTTTTCCCACCTACAAAGAATGGACAGGTATGTCATTTTTATCATAGGTACACTTTAACTGTGAGAGACAGAATCTACAAAAAAAATCCAGAAAATCACATTGTATGATTTCTAAATAATAATTAATTTGCATTTTATTGCATGAAATACATATTTGATACAATAGAAAAACAGAACTTAATATTTGGTACAGAAACCTTTGTTTGCAATTACAGAGGTCAGATGTTTCCTGTAGTTCTTGACCAAGTTTGCACACACTGCAACAGGGATTTTGGCCCACTCCTCTATACAGATCTTCTCCAGATCCTTCAGGTTTCAGGGCTGTTACTGGGCTACATTGAGTTTCAGCTCCCTCCAAAGATTTTCAATTGGGTTCAGGTCTGGAGACTGGCTAGGCCACTCCAGGACCTTGAAATGCTTCTTACGGAATCACTCATTAGTTGCCCTGGCTGTGTGTTTCGAGTCATTGCCATGCTGGAAGACCCAGCCACGACCCATCTTCAATGCTCTTACTGAGGAAAGGAGGTTGTTGGCCAAAATCTCGCGATACATGGCCCCATCAATACTCCCTTCAATACGATGCAGTTGTCCTGTACCCTTTGCAGAAAAGAACCCCCAAAGTATGAGGTTTCCACCCCCATGCTTCATGGTTGGGATGGTGTTCTTGGCGTTGTACTCATCCTTCTTCTTCCTCCAAACACGGCGAGTGGAGTTGATACCCAAAGTTCTATTTTGGTCTCATCTGACCAGATGACCTTCTCCCATGCCTCCTCTGGATCATCTAGATGGTTATTGGTGAAATTCAAACGGGCCTGGACATGTGCTGGCGTGAGCAGGGGGACCTTGCATGCCCTGCAGGATTTTAATCCATGATGGCGTATAGTGTGTTACTGACGGTAATCTTTGAGACTGTGGTCCCAGATCTCTTCAGGTCATTGGCCAGATCGTCCTGTGTAGTTCTGGGCTGATTCCTGACCTTTCCTATAATCATCCTTACCCCACGAGGCGAGATCTTGCATGGAACCTGAGACCAAGGAAGATTGACAGTCATCTTGTGTTTCTTCCATTTTCTAATAATTGCGGCAACAATAATTGCGGTTGTTGCCTTCTCACCAAGCTGCTTGCCAATTGTCCTGTAGCCCATCCCAGCCTTGTGCAGGTCTACAATTTTGGCCCCGGTGACTTAGACAGCTCTTTGGTTTTGGCCATGGTGGAGAGGTTGGAGTTTGATTGATTGAGTGTGTAGACAGTTGTCTTTTATACAGGTAATGAGTTCAAACAGGTGCAATTAATACCGGTAATGAGTGCAGAGTAGGAGGGAATCTTAAAGAAAAACTAACAGGTCTGCGAGAGACAGAATTCTTGCTGGTTGGTAGGTGATCAAATACTTACTTCATGCAATAAAATGCAAATTACAGTAATTATTAAAAAATCATACAATGTGATTTTCTGGATTTTTTTATTTATTCTGTCTCTCACAGTTGAAGTGTACCTACGATAAAAATTACAGACCTCTCCATTCTTTGTAAGTGGGAAAACTTGCAAAATCGCCAGTGTATCAAATATTTATTTTCCACACCTATATGTCTTAAAATCGAAGAAATTAAAATTTAGAAAATTGCTAATTTTTTTTAAATACAGGTAAAACATATCTAACCTATTCTGAAACAGTTCTCGTTACACACTGTACTTTTGGGTTGATAAGTAAAAGCATTCCATAGGACTACCACATGAAGTGACAAATGTTAGATTTGCAAAATTTGCTCGTTCCATAAGGGGAAAACTGACCATGTCCTGAAAGGTCTAAATTGTCAAACTTGGGTCAGTTGTTTTCAGTAGCCTTTCACACGCTTCCCATAGTAAGTTGCTGGAAGTTTGGGCCATTCCTCCTGACAGAACTGGTGTAACGGATTCAGTTTTTTTTGCCTTCTGGCTTGACACACGTTTTTAGTTGTGTCTGTACATTTTGTATGGGATTGAGGTGAGCGCTTTTTTACATACCCTCATTTACGTTCACTTTGCTGTCCTTAAAGGGGTTGTCTTACTTCAGCTAATGGCATTTTTATGTAGAAAAAGTTAATACAAGGCACTTACTAATGTATTGTTAATATCCATATTGCTTCCTTCACTGGCTGGCTTAATTTTACACTTCTCGTTTTCATGGTTATGACCACCCTGCAATCCAGCAGCGGTGGCCATGTTTGCACACTATAGAAAAAAGCACCAGACTATATGCACTCCCGTAGTCTCAGCCACCAGAGAGGCCGTCACTTTTTTCTATAGTGTGTAAGCATGGCCACTGCTGCTGGATTATAGGGTGTTCATAACCATGGAAACGAGAAGTGTAGAATGTGATGGAAAAATTAATCCAGCCAGCGAAGGAAGCATTATGGATAATAACAATACACTGCACCGCACAAGGCAAGGTCTGTTTGTTTACTGCCAGTGACGTACTGGGCTTCACATCACTATGCTAGACGGAGACTTCTGCCGAGCAGTGAGCCCGGTGACTGTAGCGGTGGTCTATAGGTGGTCTATAGCGCTGCCGGAGGCTGTTTGCAAAGAACCCTCCTTCAAAACAGCCTAGGGCAGTGCTGTAGACAACCCATCTGTGCCTGTGATGTCACCGGGCTCACTGCTAGGCAGAAGTCGATGACTAGCATACTGATGAAGCCTACTACGTCACCGGCAGTAATAAAAAAAAAAACATTGCCCTGCGCTATGCAGCGCAAGGCAAGGGGGAGCACTAGAGCAAGGAAGTTTCTACAATGCTTCACTCATATATAGTAAAAGAATAAAGAAGAGCTTATATCTGGGTTCAGCCCTGAACCCGGAGAACCCCTTTAAGTTCCTGGCTGATGTGTACTTATACTTACTGCTGCAACTGCAAAGTATATGCCCAAGTTCCTTGTTTGAGAAGCTGAATTCCATGGTAATTTGGAAATACTGATAGCACTGCAATTTTCAATAATCCTTAAAAGCTATAGATTATTTTCCGATCTGCACCTAAATCATGTTATTTTACACCTGCACTCCACCAGCAAATTAATCATTAGCAGAGCAAGACAAATAGATATAGTTACTGAAATATCTCTTTCATATAGAATATTAAACTATAACTATAGAAGTGTTGGCACATTTATGTACCTAAACTTAATAGTCAAGTACATTACTACTATTATAAAAATGTATATAAAAGACATTATAAAAATACATCAGTTATTTGCAATATGACATTAAAGATGAAACTGCAATAAAAAAAAATGTTTGTTTTCTTTTTGTAGAACAAATCTTTAAAAAAGAAAATGAAGGAAGGTTGCAATCATTGCAGTGTTCTTGAAGCCGAGGTATGTTTTTCCATACGTCTCTGTAATTATAGGAGTTTTCATGGACTACTAATGGGCCTTCAATGCCATCAATATCTACTCTGTGTAGTTGCCGCTCACAACATCCCTTTCGATCAGCTGATTGAAGGGGTCATATTACTTTTATTGTTACCCTTAGCTAAGTACCTTTCCACTCCTTCTAAGCATTGGTCTTAGGGCTCTTTCACACCTGCGTTCTTGTCTTCCGGCATAGAGTTCCGTCGTCGGGGCTCTATGCCGGAAGAATCCTGATCAGGATTATCCTAATGCATTCTGAATGGAGAGAAATCCGTTCAGGATGTCTTCAGTTCCGGAACGGAACGTTTTTTGGCCGGAGAAAATACAGCAGCATGCTGCGCTTTTTGCTCAGGCCAAAAATCCGGAACACTTGCCGCAAGGCCGGATCCGGAATTAATGCCCATTGGAAGGCATTAATCCGGATCCGGCCTTAAGCTAAACGTCGTTTCGGCGCATTGCCGGAGCCGACATTTAGCTTTTTCAGAGTGGTCCTGGCAGCCATGGTAAAGTGAAGCGGGGAGCGGGGGAGCAGCATACTTACCGTCCGTGCGGCTCCCGGGGCGCTCCAGAGTGACGTCAGGGCGCCCCAAGCGCATGGATCACGTGATCGCATGGATCACGTCATCCATGCACATGGGGCGCTCTGACGTCATTCTGGAGCGCCCCGGGAGCCGCACGGACTGTAAGCATACTGCTCCCCCGCTCCCCGCTCCTACTATGACAACCAGGACTTTAATAGCGTCCTGGGTGCCATAGTAACACTGAAAGCATTTGGAAGACGGTTCCGTCTTCAAATGCTTTCAGTACACTTGCGTTTTTCCGGATCCGGTGGGCACCTCCGGCAACGGAAGTGCACGCCGGATCCCAACAACGCAAGTGTGAAAGAGGCCTTAGTCTCAACAGACAAAGTGCACTGTTATAACTCTTGGGGCACTAATGTTTATTATTTATGTAAACTTTGTTTTCAGAGTTTTTTTGTTGTTGTTGCTACTGCAGTGAGCCCTTGAGGAGCCAATGCAGTGGCTGGGAGTGGTAGTGGGCCTGAAAAGATATAGTGTCATGTGTACACCTCAAGCTGTGGCTCCCTGGGGATCAATGCAGTGAAAATGTAGTTTGAAGAATCAGGCCAGAAGTAAACGTATATATCAGTCTCTATTTATTTATTGCACAATATAAATTGTGGCACATCCAGCAGGAATAAATACGAAGGCAAGCATTGCGTATGCCTCTTCAGCTGAGTATACTCGTTGGGGTGGACGGGCCATTTTTATTTTATTGGGGTGTGACGTGTGAATTATGTAAACCTTTATTTAGGGTCCATTCAGACATCCATAGTGCATTGTGGATCCTCAATACACCCGGCCGGCACCCCCATAGAACTGCCTATTCTTGTCCGCAATTGCGGACAAGAATAGGATATGTTCTATTTTTTTCTGGAGCCGCGCACCGGAAGATCGGGGGCGCGCTCTGGAAATGCGCATGCGGAGAGCGCATAGTATGCTCTCCACATCCATTCCGTCCCCATAGATAATGAATGGGTCCGCACCTGTTCCGCAATTAGTGGAACGGATACAGACCCATTATACGGACGTGTGAATGGAGCCTTAGTGTGAAGGGTGTGTATGTTGTATTTTCACACGTTAAGGGGCTTGCAATAAATCTTAAATTAATTTTAGGAGAAAAAAATGAGAAAAAAATCTATACAAGAAAGTCTTTTCTGCACAAAAATAATAATTTGTAGTGCAAATTGAGCAGACGCGAACAGTGATGGACACTACTAATCGATGCTCAGTGGTTGCAAAATGCACGTACGCAGATGGTGCGTTCGTGCAAAATTCTAAACTGACACTAACTGAAATTTATATATACAGTGTGTATATATATATATATATATATATGTATGTATGTGTGTGTGTGTGTGTGTGTGTGTGTGTGTGTGAAGAAAAGCACGTTAGCACATAAAACTGTGATTTATTCAACCCAGTGTCAACTACCACTAACTGTAGGTCTTTTTTCACACCAAAAAATTAAAAAAACTAAAAATAAAATGTGCAGATGTAAATGAGTACACTTAGGCTGGGTTCACACTTGAGCGTTTTACAGCGCGTTCAAACGCGCTGTAAAACGCTCAACACATGAAAACCAATGCTTCCCTATGGCCCTGGTTCTCACTTGAGCGTTTTACAGCGCGTTAGAACGCGCTGAAAAACGCCCTACGCTCAAACAAGTTCTTGAGCTTCTTTGGGGCGTTTTGACGCGCGTTTGTGGCCATAGGACACTGCAGTCAATCACACAAACGCGTGTCAAACGCGCGTTTACTATTGCAAAAAACGCGCATAAAAACGCGCAACAAAAACGCGCGTTAAACGCGCATATCAAATACGCTCAGGTCTGAACCCAGCCTTACTGATCGGTGCTCTGCAGCACGCACGCACACAGATCGTGCGTGCGTGCAAAGACTGTAGTATAAAAATTCACTACATACAGTGTTAAAAAAGTGAACACTGGCTAAAAATTAACTTTTTTATATATATATATATATATTTATATATATATATGTATATATATTTATTATTTTTATTTTATTTTTTTGAACTAAAAGAAGGAAAAATTGGCAAAAAAATCAACACAAATGTGGGGGGGGGGAGAAACGCAAAAAGGTGCTGAGCACTTGGCGGTCACAGCTCAAATACCAAAAAAAAGCGCATGGCGTTCATAAAAAAAAGGATGGGGGGCGGGAAGGGACATTGACAGTGATGGAGGGTGGTTTAGGGATCTGGAACAGCTGCAAATGAAAAAAAAATCAGAGCAGCAATTTCAGATGTTCTTCTTTTCTTCTTTCAGCAGCAAAAGGTCAAATCGCACCACAAGTCCCAGCAAGCCAACAAGCAGCACAGAGAAGGACAGAACTTCTCTGCACGCAGTCACCAGCTAGAATAGCTGCCTGCAGACAGGTTCAGCCCTTTCCTGTGCTGCTACAGTGCTGCCATTGGTGTCCCCTGCCTGACCTCGGGGGAGACAGGTGCTGACTAGTTCAGCACCAGTCACCCCTGTACAACCCCCCTGAAGCTCCATGAATGGTTAAAAAACCACCCGGAGCTGCGATTGGCCGGTCTGCAGAAACCGGCCAATGGCAGCGTTCCAGGATGCAGGGGGCTGGAAAAACCTCCCTGTGCCCGTAGGAAAGATGGCTGCCTGTCGTGCAGAGCAGCCATCGTACCCCGGCCACAGAGTGATTTCGAAATGGGGTGTTTTTTTTAAAATATTTTTAACTTATTTCTGCCCCCCCTCCTCTTCTTTGACAAATGGACTATAGCTCCTTCACAGCATCCAGCAGATTAACCACTTCAGCCCCCAGTGCTTAAACACCCTGAAAGACCAGGCCACTTTTTACACTTCTGACCTACACTACTTTCACCGTTTATTGCTCGGTCATGCAACTTACCACCCAAATGAATTTTACCTCCTTTTCTTCTCACTAATAGAGCTTTCATTTGGTGGTATTTCATTGCTGCTGACATTTTTACTTTTTTTGTTATTAATCGAAATTTAACGATTTTTTTGCAAAAAAATGACATTTTTCACTTTCAGTTGTAAAATTTTGCAAAAAAAAACGAGATCCATATAGAAATTTTGCTCTAAATTTATTGTTCTACATGTCTTTGATAAAAAAAAAATGTTTGGGTAAAAAAAAAAATGGTTTGGGTAAAAGTTATAGCGTTTACAAACTATGGTACAAAAATGTGAATTTCCGCTTTTTGAAGCAGCTCTGACTTTCTGAGCACCTGTCATGTTTCCTGAGGTTCTACAATGGCCAGACAGTACAAACACCCCACAAATGACCCCATTTCGGAAAGTACACACCCTAAGGTATTCGCTGATGGGCATAGTGAGTTCATAGAACTTTTTATTTTTTGTCACAAGTTAGCGGAAAATGATGATTTTTTTTTTTTTTTTCTTACAAAGTCTCTTATTCCACTAACTTGTGACAAAAAATAAAAACTTCTATGAACTCACTATGCCCATCACGAAATACCTTGGGGTCTCTTCTTTCCAAAATGGGGTCACTTGTGGGGTAGTTATACTGCCCTGGCATTTTAGGGGCCCAAATGTGTGGTAAGGAGTTTGAAATCAAATTCTGTAAAAAATGACCTGTGAAATCCGAAAGGTGTTCTTTGGAATATGGGCCCCTTTGCCCACCTAGGCTGCAAAAAAGTGTCACACATCTGGTATCTCCGTACTCAGGGGAAGGTGGGGAATGTGTTTTGGGGTGTCTTTTTACATATACCCATGCTGGGTGAGATAAATATCTTGGTCAAATGCGAACTTTGTATAAAAAAATGGGAAAAGTTGTCTTTTGCCAAGATATTTCTCTCACCCAGCATGGGTATATGTAAAATGACACCCCAAAACACATTCCCCACCTTCTCCTGAGTACGGCAATACCAGATGTGTGACACTTTTTTGCAGCCTAGGTGGGCAAAGGGGCCCATATTCCAAAGAGCACCTTTCGGATTTCACAGGTCATTTTTTACAGAATTTGATTTCAAACTCCCTACCACACATTTGGGCCCCTAGAATGCCAGGGCAGTATAACTACCCCACAAGTGACCCCATTTTGGAAAGAAGACACCCCAAGGTATTCCGTGAGGGGCATGGCAAGTTCCTAGAATTTTTTATTTTTTGTCACAAGTTAGTGGAAAATGATGATTTTTTTTTAATTTATTTTTTTCATACAAAGTCTCATATTCCACTAACTTGTGACAAAAAATAAAAACTTCCATGAACTCACTATGCCCATCAGCGAATACCTTGGGGTCTCTTCTTTCCAAAATGGGGTCACTTGTGGGGTAGTTATACTGCCCTGGCATTCTAGGGGCCCAAATGTGTGGTAAGGAGTTTGAAATCAAATTCTGTAAAAAATGACCTGTGAAATCCGAAAGGTGCTCTTTGGAATATGGGCCCCTTTGCCCACCTAGGCTGCAAAAAAGTGTCACACATCTGGTATTGCCGTACTCAGGAGAAGGTGGGGAATGTGTTTTGGGGTGTCATTTTACATATACCCATGCTGGGTGAGATAAATATCTTGGTCAAATGCCAACTTTGTATAAAAAAATGGGAAAAGTTGTCTTTTGCCAAGATATTTCTCTCACCCAGCATGGGTATATGTAAAATGACACCCCAAAACACATTCCCCACCTTCTCCTGAGTATGGAGATACCAGATGTGTGACACTTTTTTGCAGCCTAGGTGGGCAAAGGGGCCCATATTCCAAAGAGCACCTTTCGG
Organism: Bufo bufo; assembly: GCF_905171765.1. Lineage (NCBI taxonomy): Eukaryota > Metazoa > Chordata > Amphibia > Anura > Bufonidae > Bufo > Bufo bufo. Next base: position 217,152,950 of record NC_053391.1, read on the forward strand.
ATTTCACAGGTCATTTTTTTTCTCACAAAGTCTCCCGTTCCGCTAACTTGGGACAAAAATTTCAATCTTTCATGGACTCAATATGGCCCTCACGGAATACCTGGGGGTGTCTTCTTTCCGAAATGGGGTCACATGTGGGGTATTTATACTGCCCTGGCATTCTAGGGGCCCTAAAGCGTGAGAAGAAGTCTGGAATATAAATGTCTAAAAAATTTTACGCATTTGGTTTCCGTGAGGGGTATGGTGAGTTCATGTGAGATTTTATTTTTTGACACAAGTTAGTGGAATATGAGACTTTGTAAGAAAAAAAAAAATAAATTCTGCTAACTTGGGCCAAAAAAATGTCTGAATGGAGCCTTACAGAGGGTGATCAATGACAGGGGGAGTGATCAATGACAGGGGGGTGATCAATGACAGGGGTGGTGATCAATGACAGGGGTGGTGATCAGGGAGTCTATATGGGGTGATCACCACAGTCATTGATCATGCCCCTGTAAGGCTTCATTCAGACGTCCGGATGCGTTTTGCGGATCGGATCCATCTATCAGTGCATCCGTAAAAATCATGCGGACATCTGAATGGAGCTTTACAGGGGGTTGATCAATGACAGGGGTGTAATCAATGACAGGTGGGTGATCAGGGAGTCTATATGGGGTGATAACCACAGTCATTGATCACGCCCCTGTAAGGCTTCATTCAGACGTCCGGATGCGTTTTGCGGATCGGATCCATCTATCAGTGCATCCGTAAAAATCATGCGGACATCTGAATGGAGCTTTACAGGGGGGTGATCAGGGAGTCTATATGGGGTGATAACCACAGTCATTGATCTTGCCCCTGTAAGGCTTCATTCAGACGTCCGGATGCGTTTTGCGGATCGGATCCATCTATCAGTGCATCCGTAAAAATCATGCGGACATCTGAATGGAGCTTTACAGGGGGTTGATCAATGACAGGGGTGTAATCAATGACAGGGGGGTGATCAGGGAGTCTATATGGGGTGATCACCACAGTCATTGATCATGCCCCTGTAAGGCTTCATTCAGACGTCCGGATGCGTTTTGCGGATCGGATCCATCTATCAGTGCATCCGTAAAAATCATGCGGACATCTGAATGGAGCTTTACAGGGGGGTGATCAGGGAGTCTATATGGGGTGATCACCACAGTCATTGATCATGCCCCTGTAAGGCTTCATTCAGACGTCCGGATGCGTTTTGCGGATCCGATCCATCTATCAGTGCATCCGTAAAAATCATGCGGACATCTGAATGGAGCTTTACAGGGGGGTAATCAATGACAGGGGGGTGATCAGGGAGTCTATATGGGGTGATCACCACAGTCATTGATCATGCCCCTGTAAGGCTTCATTCAGACGTCCGGATGCGTTTTGCGGATCCGATCCATCTATCAGTGCATCCGTAAAAATCATGCGGACATCTGAATGGAGCTTTACAGGGGGGTAATCAATGACAGGGGGGTAATCAATGACAGGGGGGTGATCAGGGAGTCTATATGGGGTGATCACCACAGTCATTGATCACGCCCCTGTAAGGCTTCATTCAGACGTCCGGATGCGTTTTGCGGATCCGATCCATCTATCAGTGGATCCGTAAAAATCATGCGGACATCTGAATGGAGCTTTACAGGGGGTTGATCAATGACAGGGGGGTAATCAATGACATGATCAGGGAGTCTATATGGGGTGATCAGGGGCTAATAAGGGGTTAATAAGTGACGGGGGGGGGTGTAGTGTAGTGTAGTGGTGCTTGGTGCTACTTTACTGAGCTACCTGTGTCCTCTGGTGGTCGATCCAAACAAAGGGGACCACCAGAGGACCAGGTAGCAGGTATATTAGACGCTGTTATCAAAACAGCGTCTAATATACCTGTTAGGCTGGAGATCAACTCTCTTACCTTCCGTTCCTGTGAGCGCGCGCGCCTGTGTGCGCGCGTTCACAGGAAATCTCGGCCATCGCGAGATGACGCATATATGCGTGACTCTGCGCAGGGCTGCCACCTCCGGAACGCGATCCTGCGTTAGGCGGTCCGGAGGTGGTTAAAAAGACACCACAGAACCTGTTGCTCAGCCCAGGGGTGGGACACACAACACAGAATATACGGTATAGCAGGGCTGATTAGCCCAATATTAAATAGCTGTACACACAGAGCAAGAGAAGGCTAACCTGTGCAGTACTTCAACCTAGGTGAGATTCAATGAATAATGGCCCTAATTCACACACAGAAAGCCAATGCCCATGTACACGGGACAGCAGCAGCCATGAACTGCTATTGTAACAGTGCCCACTGCCTGGAAAAATATCCAATATCTCAAGTTCAGTATTTATTTTTTATTTGACTCGTTTTTATATATATAAAGACATATTCCACAGCACTTTAAGGGTACTTTCACACTTGCGTTGTTTGATTCCGTCAGGCAGTTCCGTTGCCGGAACTGCTTGCCGGATCCGGAAATCCGTATGCAAACGGATAGCATTTGTAGACGGATTCGGCTGCGGATCCTTCTCACAAATGCATTGCAATACTTTATCCGTCTCTCTGGTGTCATCAAGAAAAACAGATCCGGTATTTATTTTTTTAAAATTTTTAACCGGATCCGTTTTTCCAGAACACTTGGTGCCGCAGTTTGCGGACCGCAAAACATGTCACGGTTGTATGCATGAGTCCTTAATCTGACCATACACATAAGATTGCTCTTGGCCAAATGCTTGTTTGGCCGATCGCTATAACTCCCGATCCGGTCATATGTCTGAGCAGGCATGTGTTCTCAGTAGGAAGAGGTTTATCTTCTTGATAATGAAAGGGTTGGGGAGTTGAAATACGGTTGAAAAACATCTGCTATTGGGGCAGAGATAGTAGGCCGCCATACACTTTAGAAGGTAGTCCACCAGAATCTGTGAGATTGGTCAATATACAGTCAGGGGAAAATGCCCCAAGAACAAGCAGGAACTGAAGACAGTTGCAGTAGAGGCCTTGCAAAGCATCACCAGGGATGAAACCCAGTGTCTGGTGATGTCTATGCGTTCCAGACTTCAGGCTGTAATTGACTGCAAAGGATTTGCAACCAAGTATTAAAAAGTTAAAGTTTGATTTATGATTATTATTCTGTCCCATTACTTTTGGTCCCTTAACAAGTGGGAGGCACATATGCAAACTGTTGTAATTCCTACAACGTTCACTTGATTTGGATGTAAATGCCCTCAAATTAAAGCTGACAGTCTGCAGTTAAAGCACATCTTGTTCGTTTCATTTAAAATCCATTGTGGTGGTGTATAGAGCCAAAAATGTTAGAATTGTGTCGATGTCCCAATATTTATGGATCTGACTATGTCTAATGTGTATGGTCAGCTTTAGGCCTTGTTCACATTTCTGTTTTTCATTGACGGATGCTGTCCGCATTTTCTGCGGACAGCACATGCATCCATTGATTTAAATGTGTCTGTTCACATTTCAGTATTTTTTTTTACTGACCGTGGGTCATTAAAAAATCACGGGGACATGCACTACTTTGATCTGTGATGCAGACCAAGCACGCCCATTGAAGTCTATGGGTCCATGAAAATTACTGACATACATCCGTGTTGTGTCCGTTTTTCACTGATGACTTATAGGAGATCCATTGGAAATTAATTTTCAGCTGGGCAACGTCAGTGAATTACGGATGACACGCGGATGGTAAAATGGACACACGGACCAACCACGGATCCTTCACAGACATCTTCACGGATGAAACACGTACGCTTTTTTCACAGACGTGACACTGATACGGAAATGTGAACGAAGCCTTAGACTACTTTCACACTAGCGTCCTTGGGGCTCAAATCCGGAAAAGAACTGATCAGTTTTATCCTAATGCATTGTGAATGGAGAGAAATCCGTTCAGGATGAATCAGGATGTCTTCAGTTCAGTCTTTTTGACTGATGAGGCTTTTCAGAAAACCGTAGCATGTTGTATTTTTACCTCCGGCCAAAAATCCGGAACACTTTGACTGAACGCCGGATCCGGCCTTTTTCCCATTGACTTGCATTAACGCCTGATCCGGCGCCGTGTGTTCCGTCAAAACGGATCCGGGTTTTGCATGTTAAACCCGAAAAATGTGAAAAAAAAGTTAAAGTCCATAAATGGCGGATCCGTTGAATCATTGTGATCAAAATCCTGATCAGGATTCAAATGTAATCCGTTTTTCACACGTTTTTCCGGATCCGGCGGGCAGTTCCGTTGACGGAATTGAACGCCGGATTCAAACAACGCTAGTGTGAAAGTAGCCTTAGTTGGACAGTGATGACTATTTGCAATGTAATGAAGGTTTAAAAAAGGTTACTAACATCAGAAACTATTATTTCTGTTATGTTCTTCAAACATTAAAGATGTCTGAGATAATTCAAAGTCTTGGACAAGGCCCCTAATTGTCTAAAATACAAAAAAATATATTTTTCTCCATAACATAATTTTTTTTCATTCATTTGTCTTGAAATTTTTAATTATCTCAAACAACCCCAGTAAGTGTAGCGTAAACATTTTTGACAGCATCACTTTTTTTTTTTACACTAATGAACTATCATTTTGTGTAAAGGTAAATAAATTACAAGTCCAGATTGAGAATGCTAGAATTCAACATGAGGAGTTTGTCAACAGCAAACAACTGGAAATTACAGATGCAAAGACAAAAGGAGAAACTTTACATAAAGAAGTAGGTTTACATTTTTTGCCAACAAAAATAAGCTAATAAATGACTATGTATGATGTAACTTGTCTAGAATGAAGTTATGACTTCCATGCACATTTCACATGATAACACCAAGAAATGAAAAATGTATTAACATCTGAGTGATTGACCCAAAACTGCTTCACTATGCGGTATAAATTACATTTTAACTTTATTCAGCAGGTCATTATGATCACTGCTATACCAAATTTTTACAGTTTTTAAAGATGACTTTTTTGTTAAATTTCCTTTGTTGTATTGCCACATTCTAAGACCCATGACATATTTATTTAAATTTTTACCCCTGTCTTCCATCAGCAACCTACGAATGAGATTGCGGGGTGCCACTGTCTGTGCCTGCAGGCTGGGGCCTAGTGAAGGTCCCAGCAGGCGGTTCATCTCTGGCACAGCCTGCTGGTGGTTGTCAGTATAGCATTGACAGTAAAAAAAAAACGCTGCACTGTGATTCCCTTGTGAAACTATTAAATTGTTAGTAAATATATTTTTTATAAAAAAAATACACCCTTTTTACATTGAAAAACGCTTTTCAATGGAGAAAATTTCAGAAATTAAATATCCTCCATATATGTGGCATCACTGCATTCATAGCAATCAGCACTACTAAATTATCATGTAATTTATCCTGTATGCTGAACGCCATAAAAACAATGCTAAAATTGCTGCCTTTTGGCCTATTTTTTAGCAAAAAAACTGAATAAAAGGCAATCAAAAAGTGTTATGTATCCCAAATGATACCAGTGAAAATACAAGTTGCCCCACAAAAATCACGCTCTAACACATTTCCGTAGAAAGAAAAATAAAAAAGTTATGGGTCTTGAGATGCGACAATGTAAAAACATTTTACTCTGTTTAAAAAAGTTTTTTGTGCTAAAGTAGTACAACATAAAAAAACAAATATATATATATAATTTGGTATCACTGTAATCGTACTGGCTCAGAGAATAAAGTTATTGTGTTATTAATGCCAAAACATGAACACCACAAAATGTATAATGTAAAAACTCAGTGTCAGTATTGCTGTTTTTTCCCATTTCCCTCCCAGAGTAAGGCCTCATGCACACGACCGTTGTGTGCATCCGTGGCCGTTGTTCCGTTTTCCGTGATTTTCTGTGGACCCATTGACTTTCAATGGGTCCGTTGAAAACTCGGAAAATGCACCGTTGTTCATCCGCGGCCGTGATCCGTGTTTCCTGTCCCTCAAAAAAATAAGACCAGTCCTATTTTTTTGACGGACAACGGTTCACGGACCCATTCAAGTCAATGGGTCCGTGAAAAAACAAGGATGCACACAAGATTGGCATCTGCGTCCGTGATCTGTGGCCGTTGGCAACTTTCACACAGACGGATCGCAGATCTGTCTGCATAAAAGCTTTTTCAGATATGAGTTTTCACTTCGTGAAAACTCATCTCCGACAGTATATTCTAACACAGAGGCGTTCCCATAGTGATGGGGACGCTTCAAGTTAGAATATACTGAGAACTGTGTACATGACTGCCCACTGCTGCCTGGCAGCACCCGATCTTTTACAGGGGGCTGTGATCCGCACAATTAACCCCTCAGGTGCCGCACCTAAAGGGTTAATTGTGCGTATCATAGCCCCCTGTAAGAGATCAGGTGCTGCCAGGCAGGAGGGGGCAGACCCCTCCCCCCTCAATATTATATTCATTGGTGGCCAGTGCGGCCTCCCCTCTCCCCCCCCCCCCCCCAGTTAAAATCACGTTCCGAATCCCCCATCATTGGTGGCCAGTGTGGCCTCCCCTCTCTCTCCCCCCCCAGTTAAAATCACGTTCCGAATCCCCCATCATTGGTGGCCAGTGCGGCCTCACCTCTCCCCCCCCCCTAGTTAAAATCACGTTCCGAATCCCCATCATTGGTGGCCAGTGCGGCCTCACATCTCCCCCCCCCCCCTAGTTAAAATCACGTTCCCCCATCATTGGTGGCAGTGGAGAGTTCCGATCGGAGTCCCAGTTTAATCGCTGGGGCTCCGATTGGCAACCAGGACGCTACTGCAGTCCTGGTTGCCATGGTTACTTAGCAATTTTTAGAAGCATTATACTTACCTGCGAGCTGCGATGTCTGTGACCGGCCGGGCGCTCCTCCTACTGGTAAGTGACAGGTCTGTGCTATAGGCAATGCGCCGCACAGACCTTTCACTTACCAGTAGGAGGAGCGTCCGGCCAGTCACAGACAGCGAAGGTAAGTATAATGCTTCTAAAAATTGCTAAGTAACCATGCCAACCAGGACTGCAGTAGCGTCCTGGTTGCCATGGTTACCGATCGGAGCCCCAGCGATTAAACTGGGACTCCGATCGGAACTCTCCATTGCCACCAATGATGGGGGAAAGTGATTTTAACTAGGGGGGGGGGGGGGGGAGATGTAAGGCCGCACTGGCCACCAATGATGGGGGATTCGGAACGTGA